>NW_017097071.1:10792-43030 GCF_001412225.1 Nicrophorus vespilloides
CAAATAATTATTAAACTTTAATTAATCAAAGCTAATTATTATAAATTCAATAAAAGTTTAATAAAAAATCTATCATTCATAAAATTTATACTTGAAAATTACAAAAATTTAATTACTTAATTCAAAAAAAAAATCAAATTTGAATTAACTTTAAACATTCTGCAAATTATTTGTAAATTAGTTCAACTTAAAATTACAAAATTTAGTTATTTTTTTAATTATTTTTTATTGATTTATAGAAATTTTTAAATATTAAATAAAATTTTCAACTGAATTTTTATACCCAATAACAAACAAAAAAAAAACCCTATAAGATTAAGATTAAAACTATAATTTCACAATAATTCCAACTGAAATTTTCATTCATAAATTAAGAAAAAAATATAGAATTTTTTTATCATATAATCATTAAACTTTAATTAAACAAAGCTAATTATTATAAATTCAAGAAAAGTTTAATAAAAAAATCTATCATTCATAAAAATTATACTTGAAAATTACAAAAATTTAATTACTTAATTAAAAAAAAAATCAAATTTGAATTAACTTTAAACATTCTGCAAATTATTTGAAAATTAGTTAAAATTACAAAATTTAGTTATTTTTTTAACTAATTTTTATTGATTTGTAGAAATTTTTAAATAAAATCATATACATTTTGTCCAATTATTATTATTTTTAAATAAATTTACTGACAGAGAGAAAACTAATGTAATTTAATACAGTTTCGTTTTATATTGAATCTGTCCTATTAATATTCATTGCGTTACGCGCAAAGTACAATTAATTGTTCTATTTAGGGAATTCAGTTTGTGGAAACCAAAGCAGCTGCGTTTTGTACGCTCTCGCTGGTCATTATGTTCCGAACGTACCCCATTATGTACGTGCTATTTTTTTTTATTCCGTCCTGTAGCCCCCCCACAGCAGTTGAATGATCCTCTCCTCTCATGCTACATCATTACTTTCTGCTCGAATCGATACGCAATCATTTCAATTTATTAACCAAAAAAAACGCATTCACACACTTTCTATTTTATTGTCAAGTTGTGTCTTTATTCAAATTACATAAAATTTGGTGTAAAATATGTGTATTACTTTAATATGCAATTTCTCGATGGTCTGTGTTTAAGAAGTGCCTTTGAAATGTTGCTCAAGTATAAAATCCGGAGGGATTTTTAACCACCACTTGCACTATGTGACTTTCTCTCTCTCTCTATGACCCAAGTTCTTCAGCCGAAATCCGTCCGCTAAACCCCTTTTGCCTTTGATCTGCGCGAATCCGGACTAACCGTATTTCCTTGCCCATACATTCCTTGCAGATTAGTTTTTAAACTCCTCATTTGATGTCGAAATAACGCTCATCCTCAGCTTACTTGACAAGCAATAATCGCAGCTTGTTTTCACTTCAGGTCATAATAAATTATTTAGTAAAAGTGGATTAGTTAATTATTCATTTTGTTCTGTAACTTATTAACAGTTAGTTATTCTTTTCGATAATTTCACATGAATTATAGTATCATAAAAAATATATGAATCAATTATTAAGTTAAATTTGTTAAAACAGAAGATTGAGTTAAAGAAACTTATAGATTGTATAAATATGTAAGTGATGATATAAATAATTGGATCATGCGCCAAATTAGATGAATCTCTTTGATTGGAATCGGGAGATTTAAAAAAAAAGAAGTGTATAAAATGGAATCGTTCAATTAACGAATGAAGAGAACGTTGAAGAAGAAAAAAGAGTGAGAATAAAGTAGAAGAGAAAACGTAACTAATCCCTCACGGGATCCCCTTTTCTTGTTTCTTTTTGATTACGGAAACTAAAAGGATTCATCCTCTTCCATTCATTTACCCTCCGTGTCTTCTCCGTTAGTTATGTTTTTTCTTTTTTTTTTGGTGCTCTTCTCTCGCTGTTTGCGGATGATAAATTATGGATTAAAAATGATCAAAGGTTATGCGGATGACGAGATGTAGATGGATTGAGAGGAAGATAGATGGAATGAATGTGTACTAGAGAGAAGGAGAGAGATGAAGGTTGGCAATGGGGGAGGGTGGATATTCCGAAGGGATGCGCGTTTCGTAGGGATTTGTGTGCCAGTAGGAGGAAACACGTGGATGGCACGCATTAATTGTGACGTCACTGGGCAGCGTAGTTGCAGTTCAGCGACCCACTTCAGCGCGCCCTTCGATGCCACCCTCAACCATCCCCCAACCAACCCCTCTCCCACACACACAGCAGTGGGGCAGAACTGTAGTAGGGTGGATCCGTCAATGGGATTGCACGTTGAATAGGGCTTTTCCCACAACGGGCGCACGTTCGCTCGATTTTTTTTTTCCCTGTCCTACAAACTGCAGATATCCTTATTAATTCCACCCTCAACAACGAAAAGAAGCGACAAAGAAAAAAACTGGATCTAGTTTTCTCTTTTCCCCTATTCTTTTTTTTTTAAACTTCGTTCTTTTGTTGCTTCTATAATAAACAATCGAGGATGGGATCTCTGCATTTTGATGTACCAAAGCCTACACGATTTAAACTTAATAAATATAACAAATTTTGTATTTATACAAAAAGCTGCAAAATTAAAAAATGCAATACCTTTACATTTTATTTAATTACTCGATAACTACTTATACCAATTAGATCACTAATTATGCAAAATTTAGACAAAAAATTAACTTTTTAAACAAGTCTACTAACATATTTCTACTGTTTATCATTCTCTTGTAATACATTATTAAATTTTGAATTAAAGTATTTTCACGGTATAATTCATTACTCAACAACCACGAACGGTAATCATAACATAAAATATGCAAGTTAAACACAAAACTATTGCCTTTCCATTGCGCCTAAGACCAAATTTGTAACTTTTATAATTCAATAAATTATCAAAATTGTAAATACATTATTTTGTTATTATATCCTAATAGAATAAAGTAATAAAATTTATTTTTATAATTACAAAATTTTTCGACTGATTAACTCGAAAATTGTTTGTTTTTTATAATTCCATATGAATAAATCAACTATTCCGCCTCTTCTAATATAATAATTATTACTTAATATTAAATTTCTACGTTAATTTTTAGATTTTTTTCACTATATGTTTTATTGAATTACTCAATTACTACGTACACTAATTAGATAATAAAATATGATAATTAAAGACAAAACTAAAGCCTTTCCATTGTATCTCACGATAAATATGTAATATTTGTAATTTTTCTGTAATAAATTATCGAAATTGTAAATACTTGAAAATATTGTTCCAAATATTTTACTGATTAACTAGAAAATTGTTGGGATTTGTTAATATTTTATAATTCCATATGAATAAATCAACTATTGCGCCTTTTCTAATATAATAATTATTACTTAATATTAAATTTATACGTTAATTTTTAGATTTTTTTCACTCTATGTTTTATTGAATTACTCAATTACTACGTACACTAATTAGATAATAAAATATGAAAATTAAAGACAAAACTAAAGCCTTTCCATTGTATTTCACGATAAATATGTAACATTTGTAATTTTTCTGTAATAAATTATCGAAATTGTAAATACTTGAAAATATTGTTCCAAATATTTTACAAATTAATTCGAAGATTGTTCGGTTTTGTTAATATTTTATAATTTCATATGAATAAATCAACTATTGCGCCTTTTCTAATATAATAATTATTACTTGATATTAATTTTATACGTTAATTTTTAGATTTTTTTTCACTGTATGTTTTATTGAATTACTCAATTACTACGTACACTAATTAGATAATAAAATATGAAAATTAAAGACAAAACTAAAGCCTTTCCATTGTATCTCCAGATACATATGTAACATTTGTAATTTTTCTGTAATAAATTATCGAAATTGTAAATACTTGAAAATATTGTTCCAAATATTTTACTAATTAACTCGAAGATTGTTCTGTTTTGTTAATATTTTATAATTCCATATGAATAAATCAACTATTGCGCTTCTTCTAATATAATGATTATTACTTGTATTAATTTATGACTAAAATACGTTAATTTTTAGATTATTTCACGTCTTTATGTTTTATTGAACTACTCAATTACAACGTACACTAATTATATAATAAGATATGCATATTAAAGAGGAAATAATGAGTTTTCAGATGAGCCTATTTACAAACTTGTGATTTTCATCATTATCCTGTAATACTGTAATCAAATCAAATTTTGTTAAAGTTGTATTTTATCGTTTTATCCATGATTACAAATGAATTGATTCATTCATTCATTGATTCAAAAAAAGTAACAAACTTAATTGCATCATAAAACACGTAAATAATAATAGAGATTTGTAATATTCATCATTTATCAAGTAAATAACATATTCATTGAAGAAAATTGTTCAAAATGTGATAGTTTTAAAGTTACAGTAAACAAGAATTAACTGTTATTTGGTTTCTTTAATAGCTCTAATTAATGAATGTGTATTTTTTTGTCGTTGACACAATGATGGAGCGAGCTATAAATTCAAAGGTGGAAAGAGAAGCGAAACTTTGTCCAATAATTATGTTCATCAATTTTCGTTCGGATCGCGCGCGGAATAGAAAAAAAAATAAAGAAAGAAAGAAAACGTCGGCAGAGAAATAGTTTCATGGCGAAAGAGAGAAAACTTTAAAGATTTAACTTTCGATAAACACATTACAATCGAACAATAAGTTCGCCTGAGACACACACACAGACAGAGAAAGGTTAACTCAATTCCACGGTGTTTCCTTTATTTCTTAGTCTTTCTTTCTTTTTCGTGAAAGACGAACCGAAATAAGACTTTGGCAATGGACCATACGTAAGAGGATGGAGATGGAAGTAGTAGAAGCATTGCGATACGAAATTTCCTCTTTTCCTTCGTCCACTCTGTCTCTGTATTTATCTGAGCTTGAAGAGGAGGAAAATTGCGAGCGACGACATCAAGGGTATATGATTTATAATGGCGTGCGAAAGGATGATGTGTAAATTTGTACGATGATAAATGCACTTTTGCACGGCTGACAATAACGAATTATATTTTTATCTCCTCCGGCCGACGTTTATTACCGCTGCGAATGTTTCATTAAATAACGGAGAGACCGCAAGAAACGCGGCCTTAATTACTATTTATGCAAATCCTTCTTTTCCTCTTATTTTTTTTGGCAGAAACCAGGACTTTTCCACATTAATTTTCCTGAAAATGTTTCATTCATTGCAAGAAAAGTACATAGATTTAACACAAACTGAAATTTCAGTCATAGAGAAAAAAAAACATTTATATTCAGTATAAGAAAAAGGAAATTCGATTACATTTTCTAAATTCATTTTAAAGTCTAAATTTTCACATATTTCTCAATATTCAAGAAATGTAATTAAATGAACTTAATTATACTGAATTATACTAATTTTCCATAAAATAATAGTTTTTTTTATTGAAATTGTAAATATTATTTCAATAATTTTATTTCGTAACGGAAAATAATTGTGTATAATAATAATTACACGTATAAAATCGACGCTTCTGTTTGTTTTGTATATCGTCGAGGTAATGGAATAATGTTTATGTTTATTATTCGTCGATGTAAACTCGCTAGTTGCGAAATGCCATTAAAATTATTTTCATTCCAGTTTTGTTATTCGTTTCGAATGTTGCTACTAGTTTCGTATTGATTTACACCCGCAGATAGCAAAAACCCATTAGATATTTTTACTGCACGTACCAAAAACAAGCAAACATACAATAAAATAAACATTAAACGTATAATTTCATATGAAATCGGTCAAAATAAAGTAAAATATTAAATTTGTTTTTTTTTTAATTAAGAAATTTTAATTATTCTTTTATTTTTATAAATTTATTCAATTGTTTTTTTTTATTATTTGATTTGAATCATAATATCTATGGATTATCAATATTCTACAAATATTTTGTTCTCGTTGCTATAGAAACATAAATTAAATATTTGGTTGACGTTTTAGTGAATACGTGCTTTGTGAATTCGCGTTTTCTTTATAAAAAAAATAACTTGTCAAAAACTTTACTAAACACCGAATACACTGATAAATACAAGAAAACAGTCGTTTCTCTGTTACGTACAAAACGATAATTATGTGTTTTTTTTTTCAATTTCTACAGCTCATAGCACGCGACTCGATGACGGCACTAAGATGTATGTAGGCTTGTTGGAAAGAAAAAATATTCATCTTTCATACGAGTGGTCGATAATGTAATTATCTTAAGGGGTTGTGGAGAAATTCACGAAAAACTGTAGACACTGAATTAAAAACGAGAAAAAATGTTCTTTGACTTATAACAGGCGACTCGATGATAGTACAAAGGTTAATGTAGGCGCGTTGGAAAGGTGAGATATTCAGCTTTCATACGAGTGGTCAATGATTGAATTATCTTCAGGGGTTGTCGAGAAATGCATGAAAAACCGAAAACACAGAAAAAAAACGAGAAAACCGTCGTTTCTCTGTTACGTATAAAACGTTAATTATGTGTTTTTTTTTTCAATTTCTACAGCTCATAGCAGGCGACTCGATGATAGCACGAAGATGTATGTATGCTTGTTGGAAAGACAAAATATTCAGCTTTCATACGAGTGGTCGACGATGTAATTATCTTAAGGGGTTGTCGAGAAAATCACTAATAACTGTGAATATAGTTTATATGTGATTTGGAAATGTTTTCATTCACGAAAAACTGTAAAAACTGAATAAAAACGAGAAAAAAATGTTCTTCAGCTTATAACAGGCGACTTGATATAACTACAAAGATGTATGTAAGCGCGTTGGAAAGGTGAGATCTTCAGCTTTCATACGAGTGGTCTATGATATAATTACCTTTAGGGGTTGTCGAGAAATTAACTGTTATGTATAAGACGTTGAGTATGTGTTTTTTTTTTCAATTTCTGCAGCTCATAGGAGGCGACTCGATGACAGCACGAAGATGTAAGTAGGCTCGTTGGAAAGGTGAGACATTCAGCTTTCATACGAATGATCGATGATGTAATTATCTTTCGAGTTATTAACGGTCCATGGATGCGGCTGTATATTAATAATATATAAACAATAATTTTCAATCAAAATATTTAAATTTTCCAGGAATCCTATTCGTCACATTCAAATCAAAATATAGTAGTAATTTGAAACAACAACAAACCTACCAATTATTTTAGTATATAAATATACACTTAAAGTGTTAAACAAACAATTAAGTTTCCATGGCATTCAAAACACCACTCGGAATTCGATCCCACACTTTGTGACTAATTAGGCACTAGAAATAAACAGCACTTTATTCAAAATACAAATAAAAAAATATATTCATGTAACTAAAGCTTTGATTCAAACAGTAAACATGAACATAATTATAAAATTTACTATTTAATTTTGGATTAAGTTTTGACATTTCTAAATATGTATAAAAGTACTATCTGTAAATTCATTATTCAATTGAAGAACTTTGAGGAAAAAAATTATAAAAAAAAATCCAATTTTATTGCTGTTGAAGTTTTTACGTTACAATCGTAATGTAATTATTTATAATTAACTAAGAAAATAGACAAATTAACTGAAAATACTTCAATATAAAAACGTTTGAACTTTATACCTAATAAATTGTACTTCATAACTTAAATCTAAATAATTTTATTATAAAATTTATAATAGTTAATAAAAAAAAGTTAAGTATAGACAAATAAAAAAACATAACGTATTTATAAAATCATGACATTATTTTGTACACTTTTCAACTCCACTACTCTCATAATAGTTATAAATTAATTTCAACAAACGACCTAGGAAATAATGCATACTAATAAAATGTTAATGAACGAACGTAAGAGAAATTCCTTTCATTAAATCGAACAACAGCAAAAATAAGCAAATCTCGGTTATCTTTTCCTTTTCCTTAACACGTTATCGCTTTAGCCATTCTCAGCGTTAATTAATTTTTAATTTTTTCCACTTCCAGTTTTTATTATTTATAAATTTCTGTTCACATGTGAAAAGTCCACGTGAGAGGAATGAGACTGAGTTCGCAAAAAGGAGTGCAAGAGAAACAGAACGTTTTCCACTTCCATCGCAAAAGCGAAGACTCCTCGTAACAACAACAAACTCCAAACCAAATCGACACTCCATAAACAGGCAACGAACGTTTGGTGCCTTCGTGCGCGAATTCCTTCCTATACGAAGACACATAGTTGCATCGCCAACCATCCCGACACAACATAATCATCAAAGTAGGCTCACCACGATCATGGATTACATTTAATTACAACGAGGATTAAGGGATTAACAAACTAGGAAAACACACAAAATCAAGGAAAGTCAGGTAATTAATCTCTTTGTTTCATTCATGAAAACGCTTTCTCTAGCTTTCAAAGAGATTTTCTTTAAAAAAAAAACCGGTGCTCACTATATTTTCACTATGAGCGATTGCGCAATGGGAATGCGATGTGCACTTTCCTTCCTCAATTATGATAATGAATTCGCTAACATTGCAAAATTGTTCTTCAATTAACGCTCTCACAATTTCCGGCCGATGTTAATGCAATTACTCCTAATTAAAATAAGGAGTCTAAGTCTAAATGTTATTTCAACTAAAATCTTCAATTATTTCTATTTTTAATTCAATTGCACAACAAAAATTTCATGCTCTTTTTTATTATTATTGCAGTTTTAATTTTACTATAGTTAAATATAGAAATGCAGCAAAACAAACTGGAAATAATTCACAATTTCTGCCAATGCTAATATAATTACTACTAATTAAAAAAAAAACACTCACTGAGTTGAAGGTCATTTCAACTAAAAACATTAACTGCATTCAACCAAAGTACATTTGAATAATACAGTTGTGCACGTTATAATCTTAGAATAATTCGAAATTCGAAAATTGATAGTTTTATCAAACCAGGAACAGCAGAAAATTTCTTATTTTAAATTTATTTTTATGTTGTTACTGTTTCAAAGTTTTAAACGTAGTGTAATTTTTTATATGTATAGAGGAAAAGCAATAGAAACATGAAATTATTAATTGAATTTATAATTTTTATTGACTTTCCGTCATGTAAAAAAAATTCAAAACGAAAATTCTTAATTCATTTAAATTTTGTAGATAATTATTGAATTTTGTTGTTATTACAGTTTTAACGTTCATAAGTATAAAAGTACGAACTATAAATTAATTATTCAATTGAGAAACCTTGAAATAAAAAAAATCCAATTTGAAATTGAATTTATTGTTCTTGAAATTTTTACGTGACAATCGTATTGTAATTATTTAGGCAAACGTTTTAAAATTAGAATATAATTATTTATGAATATGTAGAAATGTATATTTAAACAACGTAAATTATTATAGAAAGTGTTCCATTATAAGAGAAGTATAATTTTTCGATGAAACTGCAGGATTTAAACATGGATTTTCAAGTGTTGATCTTGCATTTCGAGAAACTGGTTTGCAACGCTTAATCAGCAATTGAAACCGAATCTGCTGCCTCCAATTTCGCTTAAGCTGTTATTTCTAAGAGCATTTGCATGTAATTAATACTTTTTAATAGATAATTTAACATTTACTGATTTTGTATTAAAGAATATTGTTGTTGAAGATGATGAAATAATCTCAGAATGTGTCAATGCCGTATGCAATTATTAAAGTCGCAGGCATCGTGATCGAACGATGACGTAATTCCAGTTAATTCTAGTTTGTTTATTTGTTGGTATATGCAGAAACGATGGAGACTACCCTGAAGATAAAGTCCATATCGCAGCCGGATCCTCGTGGAGCGTACCCTTCGGAACGAAGATACTCTGCGTCGATGGTGATGGGTCTCTCGATTGTACATTTGGTGCTGTCCCTGATCTCTTTGGTTCTGATGGCATTGGCCTTCGTGACGGAAAGCAGATACATATTTGCTCCGGCCATATGCGCGTTGGGATGCACGACTGCAGGAGTTGCAGGAATCCTGGCGTCACGACGCTGGTACATCGACCATCATATAAGCGGGTTCTTCTACATGTCCTTGATCTCAACATTGACTTCTGTGGTAGCCATAACCTGCTCTGTAAATATGCTCTTCCCATGGACGTTGGACCATTTCCACGCCAACATTTTCTTCTGCTGCTTGGCCTGCATCGTTTGGTCTGTGATTTCCGTCGTCGTCGCCTACAGGGGAATGAAGAACACCTATCCAGATGATATTATCGTGTCGAAATGTAAAGGCAAGGTCGAGGTGTGCACGAAGCAGAAGGGCAACAAAAATGCTAAAATCGTCATGGATCAGAGCCATCCCGACATTTTGAACCATTACAAGAAGACTGGAGGCCATCTGCCTAAAACCGAAAGCTACTCGGAGTATCTGGAGAGAGTCCACAAGTATTTAGATGATAAACAATGAATTTCTGCATTTTCATCTGTTACAAAGTGCGTTTGCAATCTGATACATTTATAAATATAATTCTCAGATGACCTGTTCTATTCTAATGTTCATTATTCCCCCTTTTTTTTTATTCATTCAAGTCCGGTCCGACGAGTTTCGCAGGAAATGACCGGAACGAAGTGTCTCCCCTTTTTCGTTCGTTCTTCATTCGAACAGAACAGAAACCACTTGCATGTACTTAGAACTACTAGTTCTTGCTCTTTCTTGGATCATTGATCGCATACGCACTTTGCAACACAATTTGGCTAAACTACCAAAATCCTGTTTTACTTGTTTCTAATCTGTATCAGAACTTGTACCAAATAAGAATTTACGAATAAGTTTTAATAAATTATTTTGCATTTTTCTTTTAATTTATGTAACAACAAACTATTTCAGGCATCACTTTGAATCAAAAAAAAAAAACAAGAATTGTCGATAGACGAAAGTAAAGAAATCTATTCAAAATAAGAAAATGTATTATTTCAGCTTGAGAAATTATGTATAGAATTAAATAATGTAAAATATAAATTTAGTACTCTTGAAATTTGGGAAATCCATAGATAACAATATTTAATTAATAAATGAAATATTCAGAAACAAAATTAAATTTATAAAATGTCAAAGGATGAATGTAAATCTTTGTATTACTGATATTTAACAAAAAAAAAATCTTAAATTCTTCGCCTTAATATTCGTACTTTCAAGCTGGAAGGGTTCGGAAAAACAGAGCAAACAGATTCGTCTTCAATGGGAAGGCATCCACTGCTCCCTGCAATACACTTAGCTTGAGCAGACAGATAATTGTAGTTTTACGATATGCAACCAAAAAAACATATGGTTTATGTAAGAAATCATTTTTCTTATTGCTAAAGAAATAATGGGGAAAAGGGAGTTCAAATCCGAAAACGTAGTTGTACAGTGGCAGAGAAAGTTTTATTTTCTGTTTAGCTAGGTGTACACCTCACATCAAAAGTGGGTTTCCGCTTGTCCCTTATTTCCCTATAAGTACACAACGTCTTGTCTTTTCATCTCCACACTTCTCTTAGCTTGCACATCTTGTACAATTTCGCCAGCCACTGCTTTTGATAATTGAAGAATTACCAAATCCAGTCTGAGTTACCGGGGTTCAGGGGGAAAAAAAGGTGGAATGAGTACACTTAATAACTGCTTTCAAATCGGAGTCTCAGCGATACAGTACAAAGGTGTTAGGAGAGACCTAGTACAAAAGTTAAGCGAACTTATTCCAAAATCATGAAAAAACATCCAGAAATAGACTGGGCCAATAAAAATTGTTAATAAATAAGAATTATTAATACAATATCAATTCACATCCCAATACAAGGTTTTTTTTTTAATTATAAATTAATGTATGTAGAACTATATTTGTTTCTAAAGAATAATGGTGTTTTTATCATTCTTTAATACTATTTGTTTATGGTAGTGATTGATTTTCGACTATTGGTAATTTTTTGAAAGATCTTTAATTAATTTCCAAAGAAACCCAAGTGCACATATCGAATATAATTGAAGTTTATTTATGTTATTTATTTAAACATATTTATTGATCATTTATTGCCCCTTAGGACAAAGGGCAAATGGAATACATTTCACAGAAAAAAATGTAAAGAAATTTCTTATAAAATCTTTATTATTCTATATAGCTGCAATATTAAAATTAATGGCAAATACTGTTATAGTTATCTTAATATAAAAACTAAAACTAATTCAAGAAAAGTGTATACATTAACATAATGTCACATATAATGATATAGTAATTTAGGAAAAGTATGTGAACGAACGGTTCAAATACAAAGAAAAATCGAAATTTTCAAAAACAAACAGTTTTCTTTTTGTTTCATAATAATTTAATACAAAAACTGTATACAAAAGGAATAATATAGTAATAATAGTTTGAACTAACAGTTTAGTGGCTCTTCAGTGAAATAATCGTGTTGTAAAGCTTTGAAGGCACAATTCCGTTTCATGGGGTCAAAAGTCAGCATGCTCTAAAAATCATTGCGTAAAAATTAATGGAATTGAAGAAAGAATGATCCACTCACCATAATCAGATTGTAACCGTTTTCGCTCAAATTCGGTACAACATCTTTCAAATCGACTTTATCAAGAATTTCAAATGAATCATATCTTATTGACATGTTTTCTTTGGGCCATTCACTTTGCAAAGGTTTCCCTAGCACTCTGTAATGATTTTTTTTACGTCATTAACTGATTAACTATTCAATTGCTAACTACATTTTTTTACTTTTACCTAAAAATTCTGTTTAATTGATCTACTTCGGAGTTCCCACTAAATAATGGCTTTAATGAATACAATTCAGCAATTATACATCCAACTGACCAGATGTCTACTGGAGTGGCATAGCTTAACTCAAGAAGAACTTCAGGTGCTCTGTACCAGAGGGTGACAACAACTTTGGTGAGCCTCATATCAAAATCGTATGTTTTAGCTAGACCAAAGTCTGCTAATTTAATTCTTCCTTCAGTTGTAACAAGTATGTTCTGTGGTTTCAAATCCCTGTGTATAATCCGGTGGCTGTGCAAAAACTCCACACCACAGAGAATCTCCTTCGACATTTGCCTAATTTCCTTCTCCAGAAAATTTCTCATGGACCTCTTCTCCAAGTACATAGATAAATCATACTCCAAGTGTTCGAACACTAAAAACATTATTAATTCTTTCTCTAATCTCTGGCCATGGCAAATATCCAGGAGACGGACAATGTTTGGATGCTCATGCACATCGAGTTGCTTAAGCAAAGCGATCTCTCTGAGTGTATTCAAGGGGATTCCATCATCAGTAAGAGGAACTTTGACTTTCTTTAAAGCTACCATTTTGTTCGAGGTCTTATCTCGGGCCTTGTACACCATGCCATAAGCACCTATCAAATAATTTCAATCAATAAAAAGTGGAAGATCATACAAATAAAATGTACAGTACCTGTTCCAATGATGTGCATCTCCTCATAATTGTTCGAATTCTTCACCAATTCCATTCTGTATGCGAAATGACGAGATTTCGTGTGGCTGAACAGAAAAATTTGCGAAAAAATTAGCCGTTATCTTAGAACCTTGACTTCATAACTTGGTTTCGTTTTTTTTTTTTACTTGTGTCTGGAACGTTTTTGTGTGCATTTCAGTTAAATTTTGTGTGTGTATTTACATCGAGACACGGGCCGAAAATTTAGCAGCACGAACAAGCTGAGGACGTACAACGGAAACTAAACCGTTTAACGAAGCAACAGATGGCCATCAGGGCCGGATTAGCACTTAAATCTAAATACAATACACTCGAAATTTCCATCGCCCTCGGTTTCCACCTATTTCAGTGCGTGTTTCATTTAAGATTTATTCAATGTATACGGTTTTTCCCATTCACTTTAAGGACAATTTATATAATCAACATAATAGAGGCTAGATTATTAAAAGAATTAAAGAGACATTAATTCATGTTCTTTTTATTTTATAAACACGTGCTACGTACCAACTAATAGAACAAGAGAAAGAAAAAAAAAACTATTTTTCTTAATGATGAAATCAAAATCTAATTGAGTTTTATTGATAAGTAAAAAACTAATTACTGTATTATCTTCTTACATTGAAATTGAAAGTATTATTTTGCAATATTTGTTAATCATTGCAAAATAAATTAATGTAATTTGAATATTTCAATTCAATTCAAAGTATTTTGTATATATTTAGCAAATGGCTATTGACCTGTAAATTTCAAATTTAAATAGAAACAGTAATCTAGTTTTTATGTGATAACAAAACAGGTTATAATCTACAAAATATAACGTATATTTGTATCATGTTATAGACCTACTGTTTTTTTTTAAGTTAATTCATATTGTTTTATTCCTAGATAACAATAATATACAACATTGTGCAATATTTGGCAAATTCTTGCTGTTTTAAAGTGTTGTTTCTTTTGTTGCGTGGCGTCTTTTAAGCACCAAAAGGGGCCACCTAACAAAAGATACTTTGCATTTTGTTTGTCTGATATCAGGGACGGATTTAGGCATGGTCTTTAGGGGCTGTGGTCCAATCAAAGAGCCTCTTTCGCAGTCAAAAATAGAAATTATCACAACTATTAATGAATTTATATTAATTTGGTGAAAATATAAAGTAAAGTACTGTAGACTTTTGCAGCAGTGTAATTCAAGTTTTTATTATAATGAATTTATATTATTGTTACAATAAATCAAAATTATTCAATTCTTATTTTAAATATTTATTTAACATATTTATTGGACATAATTATGACCTTAATGTTATAGTTTTATATTATTTTATCTACATTACAAAGCAAACATGGACATTGTTCATAAAATATATTTATAAAGTGATTAAGTTCTAATAATATTACCTGTTTTTATCTTTAGTATGACACTGTTATACCTTACTTCAATTGGCAACAACACTCAAATACTTAATATTTCCATTATTTATATTTTTTTTGTTTACTTACAATGAGAACATTACATAGTAAATCTCTGATTCTTTGATGTTTTTGCACACTTTTTTTTTATCACAATATCATAATTTTTATGTAATATAACAACTGTACAATTTTTATTTATATTAGAAAAAAAAAGAGTTATCATAAAAGAATTGTTTCTTTGAACGAACAAAGAAATGTTTTAATTGAATTCTGTTGTACTCTAGTTACTTTCAGTTACATTTTTTTTTTGCTGAGATTAGATTTTCCCGTACCTCGCTGTTTTAGATAAGCAATGAACTACATTATTACGAGCACGTTTGCATTTAACCATTTGTTACAAATTTGTCGAACAACAAAATTTAATAACGCTGATTTTAGAAATAATACATTTACGTTTTCTCTTCATCATTAACAGCTTGCTGACATATTTACAATTTACGAATTAATGGGAATAATTGTGTTTAGTTTAAATTTGATTATATTTGTGATTGAATATGAAATGTAAACATGTTGCACCATTAAATATACAATTACAGAAAAACCTCGCTTAAGGCTGTTTCGATCACTTTGGTTCAGAAATTTTCGAAATAAACTAAATAGAAATAAATTCTAAAAAAAATTTATACAAAAAATGATCATTTTTGTTTGTTTTTTTTTACAGTGAAATCTCTTTTTGTGCGGTTTATTTAGTTTATTGATTAGTCTGGTTTCAAACAGTCCGGAATATTTCACTTTTTCAAGCATTAATTTACTATTTTGTACTTACGTTATCTCATTTAACATTGATTCGTACTTTGAGTGAAAGTGGTGTTATGTCTGCAAACACAACAGACTTACTGTACTGAGCGGTTTCAATGCAAGTATGAACCAAATATAATGAGATAACAATGAAAGATTTCTCGAAAGATGTTTATGGAGATTGGTGACCAGAACAATGTTTCATTCCTTGTTATTTTACTCATCTTTGCTTCAATTGATGATTTTGTTACAACAATTAATTGTTAATTTGTCCATATTGATGTTCATTAGTTACATATGAAAAAAAACTTAATTTTGTTATACTTATCAAATTAATTCCTACATAATATAACAATAAACAACCACAGTTGACCACATTTTTTATGTCCATATAAAAATTAATAATAATCTCATATAGTATATTCACCAATATTCACCATGTTGTTGGGAAATAAGTTGATGAAATACATGATAGGAAAAAATATCAAGGTACAAAGTAGGGGTAGAAACATAGTAGCTTTCAAACAAATGTTGTTCTTCCAAAGAGAAAATTTCACTCATTTTGGACAAGGAAATATTGTCGTGTCCCAGGGAATATAGTCTGGTGTTGTCGTTGTCTCAATAGTTGGGAATTTAATGAAATTTGTTTGGTTATACATAACTTTATTCGTTACTTGGTCTTCTGCTGAGACTATGCTCGTCTTAGCTTTTTTATGAGACTATGCTCGTCATATTAAGGTTTTACTGAGACTATATCAGTCTTTGAAGGTTTTATTAATACATACATTAATAATGCGAATAAGAGACGCCTTGGATGTCTCTAGTTCGTCAATACAATATATTAATAATAACAATTATAATAGAATCAGTCTCAGTAAAACGTTAATATGATGAGCATAGTCTCAGCAAAACCTTGGAAAGAGTACCAATCATTATAATAAACTTGTTTAAAACCAATTGAATTATTTAATTCCTACAACTGAGACTTCACAACGACAACACCAGACAATATTCCACTGTGTCCAGAATTCCATCCCTGGGACACGACAATTAATTCACTTCATCAAAGTACCAAAACGAGAATACGAAGCCAAAAACTTGAAGAAACCATTAAATTAGCATAAACCACAGCTTCATCAGAGGAGGATCTGAAAGAGGAATTCGTCGCATCAGGAGAAGCTGATTCCTCAGAATCTTCCACCACTCAAAACCGTTGGAAAATATGGTAACGTACAAGTGATGGCAGAGATTCGCGGATTGTTAAAAAGAAAGAAGAGGGAAAGCTTCAGAAATTTCTGATAAACTCCCTCAGTGGAGGTTTTGAAGAATATTACAATGGAACGAAGGAAACACATCAAAATCAATTTCTTCCTTGAAAATTTCTGGAGAGACATGTTCCTCGGAAATCTAACACCAAAGAAACCCCAATTTCTGTTAGTTAAGGTATATGATGAGGACTACTATCTTGACAACTCCATCAGTTTGGCAGAATTGGAGTTGTTACTGAGATTCGATTATTCAACAACATCTTGTCCTCTGGAAATGTTCTTGACTCTTGGAACAGGGTTATTATAATTCCCATTCTGAAAAGCTATGTACCATCAGTACCTGGTGATCCATAATCCAGGAGATCAATGTGTGGTAATCCTGGCACAAAACCATGAGAGCAGATAAAGGTAAAACATACTTTAATAACTTCAAAACAGTTTACGGTAGCCCATTTTTTTTTCTCTTTTATTTCCATTGGATCAAGGGATGGTAACTAGTGAAATTGATGAATGAATTAATGAAGAAGAAAGCATTAAGATTTTATTAAAGAAAAACCTAAACAAATTAACTTTACATGAAAATTTAACCTGATTTGCACAGACTTTTACTTATTCATGCCTTTGCAAAGCTGCCTTAACTACAAGAACATTTAATTTTTCTCGACATGAAAAACCACCTGGAAAAACCTTATAAATTCTGGAAGGATGGAATGCTTCAATAGCATTGGTAGATGATGAAAAGTATATAGATCATAACTGTGTATACATAATTGTTAATTTATAAATCGATTTTGACAAAGGAACAGGAAATAATAAAAATGGAATAAAATATCGTTCAATTAGAGTTCTTACATTTCCAATGATTTCTGACACTTCGTTAAGAAATTTGTAGGGTTTCCACATTAAGGACATAGTCAATAATAATCATTTTTATTTAACAACAATAAAAAGTTTACCCCATGGGCTCGTCCGGGATTTGAACCCGGGACCTCTCGCACCCGAAGCGAAAATCATACCCCTAGACCAACGAGCCGATGTAAAATAATTGCGTATATTCGCGATATCAATTAAAGTTCTTTAAATCGCAATAAATACTAATTAGCAATGTTAATTGTTAACTAATTTAATTTTAAATTATAGTTTAAATATCCTGACGATCATAAGATACTTTGTATGTAATTTATTGCTAAGATATAGAATATTACTGTAAAATAGTATAGGCAACTTTTATGTCATCAAGTTGCAATATATTTTATATTTATTTACAGTATTTTTTTAATTAAAATTGAATATGTTATAAACATATTGCAATTATTAATAAGTAACAAATTTTGTTTTTACCTTTGTTTAAGATAAAATATAGAAAATAATGAAACACAATAATAGCATGAATTTAGATAAAATATATTTCTATTCAATATAATTTAATTAATACACAGGTCCATCGTCCAAATTATCTTCTTCGTCCTCATACGCTTCACCATTATCGAAATAGTTATTTGCATAATCTGTCCCATCGTCCATCTCTTCGTCCTCCGGTTCGGAAAGCTTCAATTCTTCCTCGTCGTCTTCTGCAGCCTCGTTTTCTTTCGTCTCTTCTGCACCTTCACTCTCCATTTTCTCCAGTTTAAATAACCTGTTACAGCAAGAATAAATTAATCTAAAATCATTAAATAAACAAAACAAAAACTTACGTTTCTTGTATATCAACGTTTTTAGAAACCGCATTCACTTTGTTTCTCTTTGCAAGGACTTTCGGTCGCAGTTCCGCTGGCAACAAATTCCATTCATACTGTCCCTTAGTTTGTGGCAATTGTGACAACAGTCTATCAATTTCATTAGTTGATTCAGTTCCAGTTTGTGGCTTCTTCAGAAACGACGAAGATAATTGCATATGGTCTATGTAATCTTGCCTTAGCACAACCAAATAATCCAGATCTGATGATTGCTAAAAAAAAATCTGTTAATTTGTGTTTCAATGGATTGTTGATTTCATTTACTGTTAATGGTACAGGTCTGCGGGCTAGTAATGGGTATAATGGGGGTGGTTGGGTAACTAACATGGGGGCTCCTTCTGCAGAGTTCACACCAAGCGAAGCAAACTGGGGGTTGGTTTTGGTGAAGCCACCGCGGCCTCCTCCTCGACCGGCCCTGCTCATTTTCAAATTAGTTCACTTCCAACTTCTTTAAACTGTCCACAACGTTCTGCACCTCTGAATTGGCGGCCTCAAAGTCTTCAGGATCATAAATTACTTTAATGATCAAGGAGCAGCTGGGACAAGTGGCCACTTCCTCACCTTCCAGCAGTTCCTCCTACAAATTTTCAAATTACGTTTAGAATCGACACATAACCTCTAAATGTTCTTCAACTACCTTAGTTATTTGGAACCTGTCCCCGCATGGACATGGATAGTAATAGGTTTCTTCTTCCTCGTCGTATTCAAAGTCTTCTATTTCGATTTCGTCGTGGAATACACTCATCACTTATACTGCTTTTACGTTTCAAAACTAGGAAGTATTAATCATTATTTTTAGGTTACGCTACAAACTTGTGTTCTGTCAAAATAAAGGAACTGTCAGGTCTATTTAAAGCACGTGGTGAATAATATAGGCAACTCAACATACATCTGCAGTAGACTATGAAGACTATAATACAGGTGTCCCTTGACTCACAAACTAGTTCCGTTCCAAAGGGTTGTTCGTAAATCGGGGGAATTTAAAAAAAAATTCAAAATATACTTATCTTAACACACTTTATTATGGTTTTTATTGACAGCCTAAATTTGAAAAAATAGATTAAAATAAACAAAATACTTACTTACAAATACTTTTCAATGTAGACATCACAAATATCTTATAAAAAACGACAAAAGAAACAAATGCAACAAAACAGATAGAGTACATCTTCCAAAAATATTATATTTTATTAAAGAAATTACCAATTTTTGTTTGGAGTCGGGGGATACCTGTAGTTGAAAGGTTGAGGGGAAATAACACGAAGAAGGAAACCAATGTTAATATATCAAATATAATTACGTTATTAATAAATTAACAATAATTTATATTAATTAATTATGTTTCTGCATTTAATTACGTTTTAAATAAATATATTTTTCGAATCTAAAAAAAAATATTAAATCAATTAATTTAATATTCTTACGTTAGCCCTTTAGAATGTACTTTTTTTTCTAATGTATTTATGTTTGGCCAATAAATTATTATTATTATTATTATTATTATATTAATATTCTTAGTATAATTGAAAATTATAAATGAAAAATTATATAACATTGTGTTATTATATTCCAAACATTTCTAGTTTATTAATTTCTAGTTTAATTGCATAATCTGTTACAAATACTTACTGTTTGTAATATGATGAACATTTATTTATTGTTCCTAAAAATGAAATATTATTGACATGATTTATGTTGTTTTTGATTTAAAGTTTAAGTTAATTAAAATTTTCATTAATCTTACATTGTAATTGCTTTAATAGATAACAAATTAACATTTCTGAAATGGTTTTACAAAAAGCATGGTTTCACTGAAATTAACTTTCTATTGTATTAAGTATGTCATGTATATGACGGAAATAGAGCGTTATTAACTTAGGTTCGTAATTAGTTTCGTTCAGACACAAAAACAAGAGATTAATTTGTTAGGACGAAACAATAAAGTTGAACCAGCAAGAACATTTAATTAAGACCTATATTTTAATATGTTACTTCATGTAGCATTAAAAGATGAGTTTTTTTTTGAAAATTTGTTGCTTGTATCATGTGAATAGTTTGTGTTGTAGAATTTTCATTTTAGGTGATTTCCTTTAAAAAGGCCATTAACAAATAGTCAATTCAGTTTGTGTGATGTTCTTTGAGTGTACAATTTTCTTTTGTCTTTGTTGCTAACAATTTTATCTAAATATTCTACTGAAAAACCATAATCTTATTTGTTATTTTACAAAGCAATCTGTTGTTGTGTCCAACCATTATTATTATAATAATTGTTGTTGTTAATATAATGTATTAACGAACTAGAGACATCTCTTAGTCGCATCATTATATAAACATATACATCAGCATAAAGGAATCTCTATCGTGATTCCAGTTCCATACAGTTTAATATAAACAAAGGGGATCAAGCGTAAACCTTCCCATCGATAATTATATACCTTTACTCCGAATTCAAGTCCTTATTATAAACACATAATGATCCTTACACGTACAATCGTAATCGATCATCTTTTTCATATAAACAAATGCATAGGATTTTGTTCCGGTCTTATAATAAACAAAACCACTAAGGCCAATCCCGCGGGAACGCTTAATCATCAATATATACAAACCCTACTCCCGGTCACAACTCCAATCTCGTATTAATAAGAATTAACTTTGTAAGTATAGACCAAGCATAGACCAAGTAACGAATGTAAAACCAAACGAATTTCGTTAAATTTCCAACTATTGAAACACCACAACGACACCAACAGACAATATTCCACTGTATCCAGAATTTCGTCCCTGGCACACTATATACAAGCTTTAGTTCTAGATTAATTAATGAAAAAATAAAAATATATGTTAGAGATTGATCCAGCGACTAAACTCCACAGAATGCTTATAAAAGAAAACCTCACAAACACATATAGGCAAAGTCTTATTGTCAATTTAGATATCACTAACACTAACTTAGGGAGGTGCTGTGGTTTAAATCGTTTCAATATTCGTTGATGAGATTCAGTGTGTGTTAGAAGTTGGTTTGTATGGTCCTCCAGCCGATGTTGGTATTTGCTGCTGAGTTCCGTTATCTCATCCTTCACAAATCTGACTCTAGTGTATTGATGTATGTACTCGTTAATCGGGAACCAGGCATCATTGGCAATTGCTTTGAGCGTTTTTCACTGGTATGATGTCAATACTTGTATTACAAGCAGATCCCCACAGTTGTAATCCGTAAGTCCATAACGGTTTTATAATTGTTTTGTATATTAAAACCTTGTTTTCAGCTGAGATGGATGAGTACCTACCCATCAGCCAATGCAATCGTTTTACTGTCAGTCCCAGCTGTTAGTTTTCTTTTTGTCGTGATATGTTTTTTTCCAGGTGAATCGACGATCCAGATGCATGCCAAGTATCATTCAGTGTAATGGGTGGACAAGTTTGTTGACTCATTGTGTACGTTACATGCACCGACTTAGTTCCATTAGCCCTGGATTCTCCACTTTCTGAACCAATGTTCGATGCTATTCAGACTTCTTTGGAGTATTTGTGCGGCAGTAGTTCGGTTTTGGGAACAACGGTGTAATCTTCTGCATTCAATAAATTATTAAGATCCTTTTTATCGAAACCTATTTATTCAAATTTGGATGTCAATTTCTTTTTTTAGTACAAAATTCAACCATATTTTAACTAAAACTTAACATTCCTTAGTGACCTTTTACGGACTTTATTTTTATTTACTTATTTATTATAATTTACTTATCTTTGATACTTTCTTTTAAAAAGTTTTTCTAAATTTTTAGTTCTACTAATATAGTTATAGTATTTTATTTAATTTTACGGATATAAATTAAATTTCGCATTTTGTATTGGTTATGAGTAAATTATTTTCTAGAAATAAATATGTTTTGATTTGTAGTAAAATTGTGTTATACAATTCTGATTTATATGTGTAGATTATTCAATATTTAATTATGCGTTCGCGCAATCTGGCGCAGTCAAAATCTGTATTTATTGTATTTATTTGTTGGTTCGTTAATAGAAGTGACGTGCGAATAATGGATAGGAATAGCTAGCGGTAATGATTAAAATAGGTGATGATTGCATGATGGAAATCTTGGTTTTTGATGAGCGCGTGAGGACCCGAATGTGGGATAACGTTGAAATATCGTTTTCGGGTAGTAATGAAGATATATACAGGATGACGTTGGGATGTGGGGCATATTCTGTAATTTGGGAAATCGAGTGTAGGAAAGTCAGTCAGGCTGTTAAATGGAAAACGGGATGAAGTCCGGTATCCACCCTCATTCTACCTGAAAGACCGAACCGAACTACCAAACAAACAGCAACAACGAAGGCAATCTAATAATTTCGCCCAACAAATTTTTACTATATATTATATTACCAAAAACGCTATATCAAAACTCCTGAGTTTGACATGCAGTATGACCATTTATCAAATTACTGCGGCTCCGACGAGCATCGTTGATTACATTTAACAGTGGACCATTTTAATCCGCCACACACACATACACATCATCATCAGCTTCATCGCTTCATCCACGCATCGCATACCTAATTTTGGTGTTTCTTTCGCAGAGCTAACAATAAAAAAAAACACGCGCACCTCGCAAGAGAGAAAGTTTGAAGCCAATGACCAACCGTCTGTTTGTTATAGCCAATGCTAATTTGCTGTTTCTTCAAATAGCTTCACACCTATGCCACCACTTACATAAGTTCCACAGCCATTGTTGATAATCTTTAAATCTATGGACATTGTCAACGACTGATTTCGATGTTCTGTTTTCGTGTACAGTCATAGTTACGCAATTGCGCGCACTTTTCAAATTCTGTGAGTCACAAAAATTTGCATACGTACATACATCTTTGCTGTGTAATATGTTTATATATGTTTTTGCATACAAAATTTCACATACGATATATTAAGATATATTTAGTTTTCTCGTGAATTCTAAGAGCAAAACCTCTCATATTGCGATGTCGCCAATATCCCGTACTGTTTGACAATAGATTAATCGAGGAAATATATCCAAATAAAGGAAAATAAAAACAATAATTAAGAAATCAACAAAAATATACGTATTAATAATAATATTTATTGAAGCAGAACAAATTACAAACTCAATTACAAAATAAAAACTCAATACAAATACAAAAGTATTATTTATTAAGAATTAAAATTTAGTTTCTTTTAAAATTTTCAAATAATAATGAATCCGGGGGCATTTAAATTAATGTTTTTTTTTTCTTAAATTAAAATTCGTACTAAATAACTTCTATTAATGCAAGCAAATTGTATAGTTTTTGAAGAATAGCGAGAAGTACGCGTAATTTAATCTCTTATGTAATATGTTTACATCAGATAGTTTTTTTTTATTAATCTTACTGTTCTCTAACTCTAGCTTAGGAAAAGGTCTAACAATAGACTGGCATTTCATGAAGTTCAAGCACATAATATTAAATACTTTACGAAATTTGTTAAATACTTAATATTTATCCAATAACTTTCAATCATTACGTTTTTTTTTTCGGAAACATTGCAATGGACAAAACAAATATAATTATTTTGAATATGAAAATGTCATTATCAGAATGTCATTTATATAAATGGACAATGCTCAAGAATTATAAATTAGTCATATTATTATTGAATTTTAATGATTTCTTTTTGTTTCAATGAACAAAAGGAAAAACTAAATCTAAAAAGATATAAAGGGTGTCCCAAAATTAATGTAAGATTTGAATTTGCCGCTCTTTGTGCAGTTATGTCTGAAATTGTTTTGCTGTGCGCAAATTCGAAGTTGACTTTGGAAAACAAGTTGCTAGTGTACAAAGTCATATTAAAACCAGTTTGGACATACGGTATCCAATTATGGGGAACAGCAAGCTCAACTAATATTAAAAAAAATCCAAGTATTCCAATCTAAATGTGTTAGAAGAATCGCGGATGCACCATGGTACATCACCAATAAGAGACTGCACCTTGGAATCTAAAAGCAGTGGAAGAGGTTGCCAGCGATCAACCTTCTGGACAATAGCAATATTATATACAAACGTCATGGAATGTTGCCACTGAACCGATTTGATAAATGTTCAGTGGAATAGTTTGTAAATAAAAAGTGACAAAAAAAAAGTTGTATTGGAAGCAATTTGGGCCAAAGCATATTAAATATTATTAATGTTTACGAAATGAATAAAATTTGGTTGGCAAGAAGGTAATTTCGGTTTGACAGGTTTAAAGGACTTCTGTCATTGTTATGAGTTTTTCGTTTTGTTTTGTCATTTCAAAGATGTCACTTTTAGTTTAGACTCAATTTTTAGACATATTCAACAAATTTTATTTCCTAAAAAGGTAAGAAAGCTCATATTTGAAGTTTATGATTTTTATTGTTTAACATAATGCACGTGTCAAATTTGGTTTAAAAAATCCCTTTTAGATATTTTTCACTCAAAGATGATCAACATAAACCTACTAAAATTTGTGATGATCAAATCAAAGTCATAATTGAATCAATATTTATAATATCCATCTCAAACGGAATTAAATCGACACTTTTTTTTTACATTATATACAAGAAATTGTATTTTAAGTAATATTTCTTCTTTTGTAAATAAAATTTTATTGATGAGTTTCATACCTTGCTTAATATTGGTAAGTTTTTAACTTATTCTATAATCTTATTATAAACGTGAGTTTAGATTAAGATTATAACAAATATCCTTTCAGGGATTTCATTCAAAATAAAAGTAGAAATATATGAATATAAATATTTTATTTAAAAAACAATAATTAAATAAACTTACACAGAAATGATGATATTTGCATTAAATAAACGTTAAAACTAATGTAAATGTAATTTATCAATAAGGACTAGACACGTAGAATACCGAATATGTTAAAGACGAGCGGAAAGACCGCAAGTTTAGCAGAGTCTCTTTTTTTTTATTGGATTCCTTCGCACGTTTCCATGCACATCTCGTAGGTGAAAAAATTGTTTCCGTTGCCATTGCAACCACCATACTTGAACTCCTTACAGCTCTGCGTCTCCGGATCGTATCTCCATCGAGGAATCAGAGCTCTGCAGTGACCTTTGTATGCTGGCAATTTGCACTTTGTACCCAAATCCACGCTCTCTGGAACTGAAATCAAACAGAAAGATATTTAGTTCAGTTTTGTCGTTGTCTTTATTATATTTTATTGACATTATTTGGAAACTTGCAAGTTCATGTTTATAACATTGATAGGAAACCAAACCTAAGACTACGCAAATCCGATAATGCACGTATATTTGATTAGCGCTCAATTCAAATAATCTCTCTAAAAATACATTATTTATTAAACTGTTGCATCCTGCGGCTACGATCGTATAAACATTTAGCGGACTTAGCTCGCGTCCGGTTACGAAAGTATACAAGAATATTGCATACTTGGATTGCTTTTATCAGCAGAATTTACGTTTAGTAACATTAATTCATACTTATTAATCTATCCAATAGAAAACAACAATTTAAAAAAGTACCTATCTTTGTGTGTATTTGATTTTATCACATGAAAATATGCAAATATCGAATTCATTATAATCGGGTTTCAAAATTTCAAAGCAATCTAAATTTTAATTCAGCAAAATAAAAGTAAATATAGTTTACAGACTAGACTAAGACTTCATTTTTATACAGTTACGTCTTAATTTTATGAGGTTTTAAAGTCCTCGATTAGTCTTGTATTTTGGCTGAACCTTTTACCCGCACTAAATTAATACTTATTAAACTAATCCAATAGAAATCAATAATTTATTTTAACATTTCCATTGTATGATACAATTGATAGTTACTATACTACAGAAAATAAATAAATTAAGTATACAAATGTTATCTTATTTAAATGTATTTTCAAGAATGACGTTGATAAGGTTGGTCTAGTTGCATACATTGTAATAAGTGGTTCCTTCATTTGAATTAACTCGTAAATGGTATAAAATAATTGGTACAAGGTTTAATCAATGTTAAAAACGTGTTTTTTTTTTAATATAAAATGAACGAAATAGGTAAAATGGATTTGTAATGAAAATTATTCTGCAATTGATATTTATGTATAGTTTCTGTCATTCAATATTTCGTATAGTTGTATTATTTTATTATATTGCAATTATTTAAAAAAAAAACTTGATAAATTGTGAATTTTCTTTTACTGTAAAGTTTATATTTAAAAATCAATCTGGAAACGAAAATGTATACATTTTTGACTATAGAATAAAAGTGGTACAAACTTTTTCTTTCATTGTTATTATTATTATTAAGAGTTTTCGGTTTATATAGTGCGGTCTTAGTGATCTTATTCAACCGGACTATTTGAAACCAGACTAATCAAGAAATTAAATACATATAAAATAAACAGTACAAAAAGAGATTTGACTGTACAAAGGAAAAAAAAAAAGATTATTTATGTATATAAAAATGTGTGTATTAATTATTACTATCATTGTAAATACGGATTGATCGAAAACAGATATTTTATGTTAAGAATTAATATTTTCATGATTGACTTCACATTTATTAAAAACATATTTTGATTGTCTTTACATAATT
This sequence comes from Nicrophorus vespilloides, assembly GCF_001412225.1. Classification (NCBI taxonomy): domain Eukaryota; kingdom Metazoa; phylum Arthropoda; class Insecta; order Coleoptera; family Silphidae; genus Nicrophorus; species Nicrophorus vespilloides. The sequence goes on from NW_017097071.1 coordinate 38,026, forward strand.
TATTTCTTCAATGATTAAATTTTACTAAAACATTTTTTAAATATTAGTATAGGTATTGACCTCGCATAGTGCGGCCTCGATCAGTGCGAATTCATTATACAGGAATATCTCGACAATATCTCGCACTGTTTCAAACCGGACTGATCGAGAACTTTAAATCAAATAGCACAAAATGACATGACACGTTTGTTTTGAAATTTTTAAACATAGCATAGTGCAATTTCGATTAGTGCGGATTCATTATACAGAAATACTTCGCCAATATCTCGCACTGTTTCAAACCGGACTGATCGAGGGCTTTAAAACAGCACGAAATTAATTGTTTGTTTTGAAATTTTCAAACTGTACTATAATGAATCAGGTATTGACTTCGAATATTGCGACTTCGATCAGTGCGGATTCATTATACAGAAAAACTTCGCCAATATACCGTACTGTTTCAAACCGGACTAATCGAGGTCTTTAAAACAGCATAAAAATAAACAGTACGAAACGACTCGTTTGTCTTGAATTTTTCAAACTGTACTATAATGAATCAGGTATTGACCTCGAATAGTGCGACTTCGATCAGTGCGGATTCATTATACAGAATAACTTCATAAATACCTCGAACAGTTTTAAACCGGACTAATCGAAGACTTTAAAAAAGCATAAAACTATACAACACAAAACGACTCGTTTGTTTTGAAATTTTCAAACTTTACTATAATCAATCAAATAATGATCTCGCACAGTGCGACTTCAATCAGGGCGGATTCATAATACAGCAAATCTTTACCAATATCCCGTACTGTTTCAAACCGGACTAATCGAGGTCTTTAAAACAGCATAAAAATAAACAGTACGAAACGACTCGTTTGTCTTGAATTTTTCAAACTGTACTATAATGAATCACTTTCTGATGGTTACTCCTTTTTCTTTGATGTTTTCAATAGTTTTTACTTTACAATTCAGAATTTAGAAAAGGCAAAAAAAAATTAAAAACGTATAAAAATTCGGTTATTATTAAAAGATATTTCATGAGTAATTTAAGTTAATGTTAATTAAAAATTGTAATTTGATTTAATGACTTCCCTATAAGTAATAAAGTTACTAAATTTATTTGATTAGTAATTGTTGAAGTTGCATACCTTCGATGTTGTTGTTAGGTCTGGATGTGGCAATCCCTACGATGAGGAGGAGAACAAAAACGAATTTCAAAGACATCTTTGCAAAGAAATTATTCACTTTTGAAACGAATATTTGGTTAACAAAATATATATGTTGCAGTTCGTTTGTTACGTAACTGATCAAAGCCGTACGCGAAACGAAATTGGCGTCCCCGGTTCTAGCAAGCGGCGTTTATATAAACCGGTGAACACTTCGGCAGAGGTAGAGGAGCGGTCTACGTCATCGTCGGTGCCGATTTTAGTTCGTTAAACTATTCCAGAACTCTTGTGGAAAAAACGAGTGAAAACAGTCGTTGCTGCTGATACCTATTCAAATTACGCACAATAATTATGTGGCACGACAATCGAAGTACACTTTTTGTTGTTGTTGTTGTGTAGTTGTTATCGGGTTTGATAGTTCTAGGGTATTTTCCTTTAGTTTCCAATTTGTGTAATACGTAACATTTTGATTGTTGCGTTCAATAATTCACACATGTAAAAATTTTTACTCTTGAACAATTGAGATAATAATGATAATTATTTTTGGTACTAAAAACATCAAATAAATTGATTGTTTTTGGATCCAAAAGTCAACAAACTTTAGAACTCTCATAATTTTATTATACATAAAAATAATAATAAAAAAAAACGTCCAACTATTGTAAAAATAAATAAATGCACCAACACGTTAGGATAATTGAATAAAAAAATAATATAAAGTGGAATAAAAATTAATTAAATTTTAGATTTAATATTTTTTTGGTAAATTATGAATTCAGGTGCAGAAAAACCAATGGTCTATACTATAGACTCTATAGAAAGAAAATTATAATAGTTATAGAATGAATTGTTTTCTTAATGTAATTTCGTATTCATTATAAAGATTGCACCAAATGTTTACATTATATCACCATTGTTTTGGTAGGTGTCGATGACTCATAGACGTTGCGATCTAAGATTTCTTCCACTTATTTGGTATTCCTTTAAGCAACATGTAAATGTTTTCTATATATTCCTGATGAAATTATAACTCACATATTTAAAAAAAAATCATTTGTACAATTTAAATGTTAAAGTAAAAAAGTCAATTTTGTGAATGGTACATCATGTAGATGAATTGTAGATGAATATACTAAAAAGTGAGATTTCTATCGTTTTTAGAAAATACTTTGGTTTAGATCAAATGAAACACATTTAGTACCCTCGTAAAGATGAAGGAAAACACAGTGCATTTTACACGTTGATACTTTTCTATTACTATAAAGCCAAACATGTCACTAAAGAAATAACTAAGATATTTTCTGTTTACGGAGAAGTTGTTTTAGCTAAATAAACTTTAGAAACATAATTCTCAAAATTTCGAGCTGATGATTTCAGTCTGAAAGTTCTATTAGTAATAATGATGAAATCAAGACATTGATCGAGAATACCCCATAGTACATGACACGTGAATGAGCAGAGATATTAAATATATCCAAAACATCTATCGACGAACGTTTTTGAAGCTTGCTTACATAAACCGTTAAGATATATGAGTTTTGAACAATTTAACGGACAATATCATCCCTTATATTTCTTTTACTACTCAATAAAAGTAGTTGGAATTGTATTTGTCCACCCGTAGTATTCACCAGACATTGCACTTTCCGATTTCCACAAATTTTGGTATTTTCAAATTTCCATTAACTGCAAGAACGATTAATTTTCAGTGGACATAAAAAACCACCTGAAGAAGTTTTTTTTTGATGAAAAACCTAATAAATTCTGGGTGGATGTAATGTTTAAGTTACGTGAAAGATGACAAAAGGTTTATAGATCATAAAAGTTTTGATTTTTAATTTTCTTCTCAATTACAAATTAAATTACCGAATGACTTCGATCAGTGCGGATTCATTATAGTACGATTTAGATCCTCGATTATTCAGATTTCAAACAGTCCGGGATATAGGCGACATTAATTACCAGCATTTTGCAAGCTATTGTTGTATTTTAAGTTTATTTTTAATTATCATTTATATTTGTCATATGTATTAAGGATTTTTTTACATTTTATTAATATTTGATAACCTCATCTATCTTTATTCTATAAATTCATTATTCAACATACAATAATTCTTTGAACTATAAAATGTGGATATATGTCAATCAGTATTGGAAAATAACCACGATTCATGTTTGATTAATTTAAAGTTGAGAGGTCGTGTGATATTGCAGACATAATATTTATGAATACGCTCTTGCAGCATCGGCAATGTATGATGCTATTCAACAATCACATGTACATCTTGCAACATACTATCAAAACAAAATCTGTTTTCAATGATAAATGTGTACGTTTTACACAATCATATTATTTCAATTAATTATTATCTCATATTTAAAGTGAACCAATTAAATCATAGCTGCGAAGTTTGCGTATTTTATAATCAGAATTTGAACAAATTAAAATATATACTGTTTTCGTTAATCTCTCACAATAAGAAAAAAAAACTAATAATTATATATTTGTTTTCATTTCAAAAAACGTTTATTTGAAATTAAATAATAATAGAGTTTTGCTGATAGAGCAAGATAATGAATTTTTCTCAGTTTTGTAAATTCTATATAAAATCTAAATTTGTAATGGATTTTTGTAGAAATTCAACGGTTTCGAACAGTCTGATATTTTAGCATAGTCCGGTTCCGAGGTATAACTCAAGTATAGTTGAAAATTACATAATAAGTTGAAACAAATCTGAAGTATTACAGTTGTAACAAAAAACAGATGAAACGAAATAAAACGTCCACTCGAAGACTATTTGTATAGTCTCATTGATAAATACATATCCATCGTAGAAAATCATTTTCGTTTTTCCTCGTTCTCTAATAATATTGATAAAAGAAAAGTATTCAGTTCCATTGATAAACTCATATTTCCTCGTTTACGTGCGTATTTTATTTTGTTCCTTCCGAATGATTATTAATAAATAAAGTTGAGTACATTTTTCAGAAAAATGTTCATTGACAAATTGATACTTTGTGGTTTTTTTGTTTGTTAGTGTATATTGAAATGCGTAGTTGAAGTGGATATTTTTTTTTGCTTCAATAATAATTATTATGAATTAATAGATCGGAATTTATTATAAGTAGTTTAGCTACTCTAGAATGCAGAATTGAAACAGTTGAATAGACATAATTTTAGTATATTTAGTATATTTTTTAAACAAAATATTTCAATATAATCTCTAAGCTATAGAGTAAAATACTTTGTAGAACTGAAATAATTGAAAAAAAAAACATAAAATAAAAACTGTTTTTTTAAATTTATTTTTATTTTGTCAATTATAATTTAGTTTGTTTTGAAATTTTCAAACCGGCCTATAGTGAATGCGGACTGATCGTAGCCGAACTAAATTGAAGTTTTGTTGAAAGTGAAATTATTGAATAAGATTAATTTTGAAAATAATAAATTAAAAATATTTTCTATTATAATTGTTATATAATACTTCAAATCCGGAAGTCAAAATCAAATTGATATATTTTGAATAATATTTATTATACTAAACGATTGCAGCATTTGAAATGTATCAAGCTTTTTATGGCTGCTATTTGATCCTACTCCATACACTCATACTTTGTTATGTAATAATGCAATTTAGGTAAAGTGAGGTAGTTTATTGGGTTTAGGGTGAGGTTCCTTCTGAAGAAGAAGGCTTGGTGAAGAGTGAAGGAAGGAAGGAAGTTGGCGCACGTCGGTGGTCCCCGCGAGACGAGGGCACCCTTCGTGCAACTTTAAGCCGATCGCGGTAAATATTAAAGGGCGTCGTGGCGCTGAAGATTTAGAAGGTTTCCATTATTAAAACGGCTCGGCGGCGGGC
>NW_017097071.1:43051-61441 GCF_001412225.1 Nicrophorus vespilloides
CCGCCACACCTCATCCAGCATGCCTTTTTGGTTGAGGGGGTGGGGTGAGGTGGCGCCGTCACTGCAGAGCACTCTCCGATCCCCAGCAACGGCAACCTGCTTCCTCCATCCTCTCTCTCTTGCTCTCTTGCTCTCACCTCACTCCACCACCCGTTAAACGCCGAATTGATTGACTGCCAGACTTAATTGCGACGACGACGACGTTGTCGCGCGCCACGTGCCACCCGCACTTTACGATTTTCATTACGCAATTAACAACCAAAGAACGAATTTTCGTCGAGGAGTCTCCTGGTCGTTGTCGAGCTCGTTTACCTCCACTCTTATAGATGATTACTAATGATTTCATTTGACAAAACGTCCCCCACCCTCACAGACTCTAATTGACAAATAACACGGGGATGGCCTAATTAACTCAGTCACATGTTTCGCAACTGTTAAATAAATCATTAATAAGTGACACCTGCTTCCAAGGATTTCGCAATTGAAGCAAACCTATCAAAATGAAGTACCCAATAAAACACATATCAATATCATCTACAGTATTAACCCTTTGTATTTAAATTATAAAAATACGTGAAAAAAAAAATACAAAATTATTTGTTTGGAAACACCAAGCGAGTATAAATCTACATTCAAGTAATACTTGTCACTTCTGTATACGTTTCTTTTTATGCTGTAACGAATAGAAAAATTGTATTTTGGAAATATATATATATGAATCNTTTTTGTAATCTAAATNGCATATAATTCACTTATATCACGATTTAAGNTTATAATTGTAATTTGATTTAAAATAATATAGTTATAAAATTGTCCATTTTTGTAATCTAAATCACTATAATTCACTTATTATACGATTTAAGTTAAAATTACCCGACTTTACCAAAAAGTACAAGATATTTTTTCCATTCAAAATATTGTTTTAAAAGAAATCCAAAGAAAATTTTTATTTTTTTAAATTTTAACTAAGTTCAGCTAACAAAGGGAAATGCAAATCGACAAAAAATAGTTCATCAATTACTAGCGAGCGAGTATAAATCTACATTCAAGTAATACTTGTCACTTCTGTATACGTGTCTTTTTATGCTGTAACGAATAGAAAAATTGAAGAAATACCGTGAAATACATATATGAAAATTGATCCATTTTTGTAATCTAAATCACTATAATTCACTTATTATACGATTTAAGTTTAAAATTACCCGACTTTACCAAAAAGTACAAGATATTTTTTCCATTCAAAATATTGTTTTAAAAGAAATCCAAAGAAAATTTTTATTTTTTGAAATTTTAACTAAGTTCAGCTAACAAAGGGCAAAGCAAATCGACATAAAATAGTTCATCAATTACTACTTTTTATAATTATGACAATGAATGAACCTTCACTTCCTGATTATTACTACATATATATGAATATCTTAGTATATTTTTTTTAAGATTTAATTTTAAACTGTCTGTTAATTAATAACTCGAAAACATTTGTAACGATTCGTGTTTCTTGTTAAAGATTCCGCTTAATCGGGACTATTATATTTGTTCCGATTAATTATCCGAAGTTCCATTTACATTTATTTCCGTTCCTTAGGTTTTTTCTTCCTATTTAACCGGTGTCCCGATAAAGCGGAATCAACTGTATTTGTTCATAGTTGTTGCAATCCAATTACAAAGAGTATTTCACTAGTTTCTCCGTTTGACAAAAGATGACAATAATAATTTGATGCAACCGAATTTTTTGCTTTCACCTTGAAAAACGTTAGTATATATAATTCATAATATAGTATATGTAAGAAATGTCGGTTTAAAGCTTGCAGAGCTACGAGAAAAGAAAATATTGCTTTGTCCAATGTGTCTGTAATTAGAAGAAACAAATAAATTACAGTTATTTTTTAACATAAATAATTTTGTTGTGGAGGTTTAATGAACTCGTATTAATTTGTATATTGTGATGTTGGTGGATGGTGGATGGTGGAAGTTGAGGGTGCTCCATCTCAAACTCGTTAGCTGTCTTCCACACGACACTATCACGAAAAACGAGCTTTGAGGATAGTTAATTGGATGGTATTCAAATTAAATAATGTACTCTTGAATTCTCATACAGAAAACCAAGAATAATAATAATTTTGAGTGGAGCAAAGAAAAATATCTACGTAAAATATTCAGCAATTTATATAAATATTGGGACATATTGATTGAAATAGAAATAGTAATTAATCGAACTAAATTAACAAATTAAACTTTAAATTTAAATAAAACAGCAACAAAGTTTATAACAATTTGTCCAGTTATCAAGATAATATTTTATAAAATTACGTAATTCATTCTCAAATCTGCAATTTACAAAAAAGACAATTTTTATTCTATATTATTTCTATAACAATTTTATTATTACAGTGATTTTATTTGTATTAATTAATGGATATTTGAAGATCAATTAACTAATGACGGGTTAAGTTTTAAATTTACATACAATTTACATAATTGTCATTTGATACTACTTAAATTATTAGTTATTAACTGTATTAAAAACAAAATCTTTACATAATTTATAAACGTGAAATAAGAGATTTTCAACCGATTAGTAACATTTAAAATTGACTAATACTAACACTTAGTACATAATCATTTATGAAGATAAACCTCATCTATAAAAAAATAATTTTGCGTAGTAATTTGTTTAGAAATTATTTTCATTTTTCTCAAATAAAATTTAGTGTATTTCGAAATTTTCAAACCGTGCACAGAAATAATGTTACAATTGAATGAAAATGAAAAAGTGAAATCAATTTATAATCTGCAATTCTACGAAACTATCTCTATAACTTTTTTAATTTTCATGGAAACTTTCCATATAAATGTTGTATTATATAGAAACTGAAGGACTGTTACAATTTCTATTCTAGAAACTTTATAAAAAAAAACGTATAAGTTACAGAGTTTATTGTAATTGTAATATAATTCATTGATTATAATTAGGGAGTCGAACCGTAATTAAAACCTCAATCATCACCAATCAACCACCGACTAAAAAGAGAAAATTTGAAGAATAAAGGGCAAGCAGAAGTCTTGCGCAACTAACATTAGAACAAACTCAAATTAAAGTGATTAAAAAGTATATTACTGTAAACATGTCTGAAGAAACATTACAAAGTGCATGTGTTTAACTAGTCACTAATTGAGGTTCATTCTTTTGTATTTTCAATATTATAATTGAAATTTTGTAAATAAAAATAAACCAAAATTTGATATTTGACTCGATTTTATTATTTAACTAACCAATTTAAATTGCTTTTTTTTTTAAATTTTAATTTTAATTTCAATCGGAAATGAACCGAAATTTTTAGACGAACCAAAACTGAATCTGGAACGATAAACATTTACTTGGAACGTAACCGTAAACGGGAACGAAATTAATTTCGGTTCGAGTCTCTGATTATAATTGCTATTCTTATCCACGTATTTCACAATACTTAATCGCATTAAAATATTACTATTCACTTATTGTGAGTAAAACTAATACTATTGATCGATTAAATGTAAGAGATTACCAAATAGTTTGCGTAAATTGTGTTAGTGATTACCGTAAATCGCTAGTTATTATTGGCATCTGTTCAAAATTTATAACCGCGTCAAATCTAATATAAATATAAATATAAATCTACATTCAAGTAATACTTGTCACTTCTGTATACGTTTCTTTTTATGCTGTAACGAATAGAAAAATTGAATAGAATACCGTGAAATACATATATGAAAATTTTTGTAATCTAAATCACTATAATTCACTTATTATACGATTTAAGTTTAAAATTACCCGAATTTACCAAAAAGTACAACATATTTTTTCCATTCAAAATATTGTTTTAAAAGAAATCCAAAGAAAATTTTTATTTTTTTAAATTTTAACTAAGTTCAGCTAACAAAGGGCAATGCAAATTGACAAAAAATAGTTCATCAATTACTAGCGAGCGAGCGTAAACATGACTGAAGAAACATTACAAAGTGCATGTGTTTAACTAGTCACTAATTGAGGTTCATTCTTTTGTATTTTCTGAACTGAACCGAAATTTTTAGACAAACCAAAACTGAATCTGGAACGATAAACATTTACTTGGAACGTAACCGTAAACGGGAACGAAATTAATTTCGGTTCGAATCTCTGATTATAATTGCTATTCATATCCACGTATTTCACAATAGTTAATAGCATTAAAATATTACTATTCACTTGTTGTGAGTAAAACTAATACTATTGATCGATTAAATGTAAGAGATTACCAAATAGTTGCGTAAATTGTGTTAGTGATTACCGTAAATCGCTAGTTATTATTGGCATCTGTTCAAAATTTATAACCGCGTCAAATCTGACAATTTGGAATGACTTATAGCATTGTTCGTTAAATTTGTAACTTCAACATAGAAAAAAGAACAATGGTAAAGACCTAAGTGAGGTGATGAAACGGTCGGTGGAATAGATGAAGTGCAGCAGGGTAAAATATTAATTGCAATCCGCGCGTTATTAATACGCATTTATATGCACACGTCGTGCAGTTGGCAGCGCGGCCGGGGGTTGTAGGTCGAAACGGGTGTTTTGGTACCGAAAGGGGGTCGGTATGATTTGCGTGGCCCGCGTCCATCCACCGAGTGATGAATTGCCCAGTCCCATGTGTGTGTGTGTTGCCAAACTCAATGCCACCATTGGAAGGGAGCGGTGCATTAAGAAAACCTAGTGGTGGCACGTGGACACCGTCATCGGGGAGGGCGCTGCGATCGATGGCCGAGAAGATTAATTACGTACGTCAATCACACCGGACATTTCGGGAGGCGGTTTCGAACGAATTGGAAATTCTAGTCGATACTCTCTAGTCCTCTCTCCCTTTTGCTCACTGCCTATATATATATATGTGTGTGTGTATACTCTGGATGTTCTGCAGAGGTGTAAGACAATGGTTTTGGGGGACGGCGGAGGCGGGAAATGAACGGCGCGCCGCGTCCGTATCTGTCCCGCAGGAAGCGGCATTGTGAAGCCGCCCCAGCCGACGGAGACACACTCAAATACATAAACACACACAAACAATGTGCGTCGCCGCCCCCCCGAAACACGCTAACAACTTTACCGCAAACATCAATGAAAATTGTTATCGTCCTCATGGCGAATTCCTATTAAATTATGAAAATTTTCAGCACAATCGCCGCCCCATCCCAATATACAAAATGCGCCTCTTTGTTTTGCCAACCCTATTTAAATTAATATCTACACCCAATACGGAATATTTTGCATAACCCTCCGCCGCTTTCAAAAACCGGACGAGATCCGAATGCCTGCCTCTATTTACGGAAAACTACATTACATTCAACTTCTCTCTATAATCCAATTCCCGTCCATGCGAATCGCATCTACAAAAAAATAAAAGGGTTACTGTTGTATCACATTTAGTAATTGTATTATCTACATCAGAGGTTCCCAAATTTTTATGTGTCCTAGACCCCTTGCCATGTTTTTCAGTTTTGGGTAGACCCCCTACTTAGCTGATATAGATTTTCTTGTAAATTTCTATAACTGTAGTGAAGTTTACTGTTAAAAACTTAAAGTAAAAACACATGTAAGTTTTATACATTTATTAATTGAATTTAAATTAATAAATTTCATAATTTTCATAATTTAATAGGAATTCGCCATGAGGACGATAACAATTTTCATTACTTACCTGATATAGATTTTTTGTAAATTTCTAACTGTAGTGTAGTAGTGAAGTTTAGTGTTAAAATAATAGGAATTCGCCATGAGGACGATAACAACCCTCTACTTACCTGATATTGATTTTTTTGTAAATTTCTAACTGTAGTGAAGTTTAGTGTTAAAAACTTAAAGTAAAAACACATGTTAAGTTTTATACATTTATTAATTGAATTTAAATTAAAACTACTCAAAATAAAATTTTGTATCTGTTATATAAAATATACGTAACATAAAATAAACTAAAATAATAAAAAATTATCAACATTTGTCGTCAATTTTTTGTAGGTTTAATCTTAAATTCCTCGGCTAATGATGTCAGTCTGTTTCTTTTTTTCGTTAGGAGATTGGTAACAGCGCTGAACCCCCTTTCCACTACGATGAAAGGAATTAAGGTTGACGATGGAAAGGAAATTAAAAATTTCCTCACTATATTCCATAATTCGCTATATTCAAGGTTTTTACAAGTTCAAAATGTATTGCGACCACACAGCGAATGCCTACATCCTACAAATTACACAATTTTATAAACATATATAATATATTTTTTACATCATAGGTACTTATATAAATAATGTATATGTCTTTATATTATAAGATTTTGTAATATTTTACTAAAGTTTTTAGTTATTAATAAGAGTTTGCGTTGATCATTGGATATAGCAGATAGTATAAATGTAAATAAATTGTGATATGAAGAAAATAGGTACTATCAGTGTATGTTGCGATCCACTATTTTCATTTCATGGACCCCCAATTTTTTTTTTCGTTGACGTAGACCCCTTGCAGGTTGTCATAGACCCCTGGGAGTCGTTATAGACCACTTTGGGAATCACTGATCTACATTCAAGCAGCTCCGCAAAACGAAATTTTCATTTAACACAATTTTAGTTCTGAATATATACGATTATTGTAACTATTAATAACTATTGTAGAAGGCTATTCGCCATAGTTCTTTCCACTCTGATATATACGATTTTATTCAGTTTTAGAAGCGTACTAGGTGTTATAAGCATCAGTCATTACGATTATACTTTTAATATTTTTAATTCATTAAATAAATAGGGCGACTAATAGCCGAATGGTTAAGTTGATTTTGTGGGCTCCGGTTCGAATCCTCAAGTCAAGACAGGCCCTTTGTGAACCCTCTCGGTTCTTGCAGCAATAGGGACATCGTTCATTACAGATGGACAGTGAAATTAATGAGGTTCAGCATATGACAATAAGACAACCAACCAACAAATGAAACAATCAAATCATCATAATGGTAACTATCCACCGGGAAAGATTATCCATTTAATGTCAACGGCGATCTTAAATTTACTCAAGGTTCACATTGATGAACAGATTGTAAATAAAATAACACGACATAAAAAAAAGATTACTGTATCAATTATATATTTATATAAATCTTATATTAAAATAAAAATCTATACTTAAAACTTTAGAATTCTGAAAATACAAGAGAAATATCAATATGTTTTTGTTGGTATAAAATAATTTATTTTTTAAAACTAATCTTTATTACCCATATTGACGGAAAGGTCATCCTGCCCGTACGTTTACAACATTATTTGATATGTATAATATATTAATTACTGAAAATATCACATGTAACCCACAAAAAAAGGTGAAATAAAACGAACGAGACAGAACGCAATCCAAAAATGGAAACAGTGTAGTAAACACATGCAGATGAGGTCATTTACCATTTATTTATTTTTCTATTTAATATATAATATTTGTATAATTGCAACATCGTATAGCCGCCAATGATTGGATTGTGCAAGGTATCGTTCGAACCTAATTCTACCAAAGTGAAAGTGACTGGAAGAGTTCGTTCACACTGTCGTATTTTTGTTATGGATTTGCAAGTATACGCACATTCATTATATATGTTTTTAATCTGCGGATTTCTCTTGCAAACTATTAAACCATTTTCCCGCTCATTTTCTAAATTCGATTTTTTCCCCGGTGACCTCACCTCGTTCTCTTCGTCGGGGAATTTCTTTTCGCGCACTCAACAAGTGCGAACCGTGCATACTAATTAAGCGCAATTCGCACCAGGAAGTCACCAAACCGAACCAAAAAGAGAGAGAGAGAGAGAGATGCGCGTGTGAAAGAGCGTTCAATTTATTTACGTTTCGTGCGGTTTACATTCTCTATCTTTAACGACTTTTTCAATTTGAATGCAGCTTTGTTAACTGTTCGTGTTTAACGACTTTTTTTTTGTAATTTAACGTCGTTACATGCAGGTATTTAACCCCGACTCACGGGAATTCGAAACTAATTCTACTATTTCAATTGACTTTTCTGTCTGTTCTCTTTATTTAAACTTTTAAAAAGTTATTGATGTTATTACAACAAATATTTATATTACTTTTTTTGAAGTTAAATTTATTAAATTTGATTAATGTAAACTAGGAAAAAATCTGTGTTTACAAATTGGAAATAAAATATAAAGACAGTGGACAATTCATGTATGATAATGCGGCTTTGATCGATACGGATTTACTATAGTACGGTTCGAAAATTTCAAACTTAAATTCCTATAAAATTACCACAAAAAATGATAGTTTTTGTGGTTTATACAAACAAATCTCCTTTACTGTGTTTTATTTGTATGTATTTAGTTTCTCGATTAGTCCGGTTTTCGAATAATCAGAGATATTGCAGGAATCGATTAGAAACTACGCTCTAAAGGGTTGTTCGTAAGTCGAATTGGTTCTTAAGTTAAGAATCTTACCACACTTTATCATGGTTTTTACTTTTATATATTATTAATTAACAAAATACTTTTCAATGTAGACATAACAATTATTTAATAAAAAAACGATAAAAGAAACAAATGCAATCACTATATATATCCTTGTAACAAATTAGAGTATTTTAGAATTTTGTTCGTGAGTTCGGGAGTTCGTAAGTCGTGGAATACTTGTATATACTAACTATTGTTGTATTTCGATTAAGGAGTTCAAAGAAGAAAGTGGAGATTTTAAGTGTATTGATGATTTAATTGAATACTGTACAATTTTGTATCTGACATTAAATTAACATTATCAATACAACAAAAGTTTTGTTTAATAAACTATTGACGATTGAGGAATTTCCAAGTTCATTTGGTTTTCAATCACGTAAAAATTGACATTGAGGATTTTTTTTATGATTAATGATTTGTTATTGTTTTATCAAGAACATTTAATATTCTATGGTAATTATGCGAAAATCCAAAGTGCAATTTGTCTATTGTTCATTGACATCATTTAATTATGATTAGTATTTCATGAAAAAATTATTTCAATCTTTTATTGTCTTTTACTTATTACCATTTTATATTCTGTTTCTTAGTATATTGATAACTCACATAATATGATTATCTGCTTTCAAACAATTTGAAAACAAATTAAATTTTAATTGACAAAATAGAAATAAAAACAGCATAAATTATTTGTTTTCCCCCCTTTATACAAGTCTTTCTTGTGCAGTTTCAAATACCTCGATTAGTCCGGTTTCAAACAGTCCGGAATATTGGCGAAATCGACTGTGCTTTTTGCTGTACTTTTTTAAATTTTTCTGCTTTTTTTGTCTCATAAAATGTGAAACAAAAAATAAAATTTTAATTAATTCCTTAAAAAATATAATGAAAATTATGAATTATGAAATTATGAATTATACAATTTAATTGATTATAAAATAATTCCGTTTGCACACTAATTTTATCAATTAAATATAGTGACGTAAACTTATTTCAGTTGGTACTCGTGGTAACACAATATGCAATACAGCAGACCACCAACTATAAACAATAAATGTTTCTGGAGTTTTCCTTAATTACCGGTATTTGTTGTCAAAATTTACCGGTAATTTTGACAATCATATTGGCATTGGTTAACCATATTTACTGGTAAATGGAACCACTAGTCTTATGTCAAGTAAAGTAGTTCATAGAATTGGATGAATTATTGAATTAATTAAAATTCAATTTTTAACAAATAATTGTTTTTATAGTCATGAAGTTGATTTTAAACTTATTTTAAAATTTTATTGTATTGTATTTTTATAGGTTTCTTTAAACAATTGAAAAACTTTATTTGTTACAAGAAGATATAGAGATAAAAAAAATTAAGGTACAGTACGTTATTGCTGTTAATAAAATAAATCGTTGCAAGTGGTAAAATTTGAGAATGAAAACCGATAAAATAATTTCGTTAAGTATTCCAGCGTTTTATAGCGAGTTTCCTCTGCTTTTCCAGTCTTCTTTCTCTTTATTCCTCGGCCCGTAGCTTTCCCTTATTTGTTTCCCGGAGTTTCTTATACTCTCCTTTCGTTTTTTTTTTATGCTTTTTAGTGGCGTAGGAGGGTTTCAGCCGTGGCGTACTAAAATATTGAAGGGCCAACGTTATATATGCAACATCGGTACAGGATATAAAACTACCTGCTATTGGCCATATCTTAGTATTACACACGCAGACCAATCCGCCGGGGAAAACAATTTATACTACTGCAGCCCTGCAGAGAGGAAAAACAGGGAAGTACGTGTGCGAGGGATGGAGATGGGAGATGTAGTTGTAGAAGGAGAAGACTTTTTCTCCGGGTTTTTCCTCCGGAAAATATGGGCCCTCCCTTAGCGCTCTTCTCCACTTCACTTTACCTTTACCACACTCACATACACTTCTTGTCTGAGTAAGAGAGAGAGAGATGGACAGAGAAAGAGTAAACTGATACGTACATTCTATATCATTCATTCCCTCCTCGATGTACATCAAAACTTTTTTACTTATTATATACAAAACTTATTACGCTTGAATTTATTTATATCAATTGATGCCATTGAAACGATACCTCCACTTTGAGGGTACATAGGATATTCGAATTTTTAACATTATTTACTACTTCTATTTGACAGTTTTCTGTATTATTTTCAGCTACTAATTTCATAAGTCACGATAATAATTAGTGCTCAAAAATAAACAATTAATATTAATTATCATCATCATCATCGTCGTATTTTTGTTTGAATCTGGACTAATGGGAGACATTATAAGCGTATAAAAATAAACCACACAAAAAAACTTAACTTGTATAGTAATTTTTGAGAATTTATTTTTATTTATAGTGAATCCGCACTAATTGAAGCCGCAAGTTATTGCTGCTAAAACATATGCCAATGCATCTTTTAACATTTTTTTTTTGATTAATCATTACCAAAGTAAATAGATAATAGTTTTATTATAATTATCATTTATTTTTAATTTTTACAACAAATTTATAATATTACAAAAAAAAACTATAACTNNNNTTGTTTGTGCCTAAACTTTTACAATAGTATTCACTTATTTCGCAGTCCACCGTACTACATATTAAATGCACAAGCACGAAGTTATTGCTGTACGTCGATAGGCCTTTTTCCTGTAATATTTGCTGCATCAATATTATATTTGAAATGAGGTAATTTATTTCTTGTTTATCAAACATGTAAACTAATTGCATTTGTAACACTTCATCCACCAGATCCTCAAACTCTTTGTCTCTCACGATATTTGTCAATGAGTTGATCAACTTATAGTCGATTTCAGTCCCGGAAAGGTGTCCTTTTGCCAGATCTTTTTGAAATTCGTTGAAGTCTAAAACAACTTCAGACTTCTCCTCGACTGCGCTAATCTTTTGGAAAGACATTCTGTTGGCACTACCTTTAGCAAACTACAAGAAATGAACTAGGAATGGTAGAATATTGAAATGCACCACCATTTAAACCATTTTAAAAGAAGGATTTTCTGGCTAAAAGTAGGTATGTAAACTTTTTGCTAAAAAGACAACTTTCTAAGAAATCTTTATTATTATTAAGAAACATTATTGTACTGAAACCTTTTCCACTGAAAATTCAAATTCTTGAAATTTTTTATTGAGGCAATTCAAGTTAAATTTATCTGAGACAGTGTTGATCCGTGAACTTCGACTTTTTAGGAACCTGAACTAAAACTATTTGCGTGCTCAAAGCATATATTATATTAATTAATACAAAAATCATCGTCGTATTTTTATTAACTCTAGAATGTATATATTGTGTTTAGTAATTTTTGAATCCGGACTAATTGGAGACATTATAACCGTATAAAAATAAACCACATAAAAAGACTCATTTATAGACTTATTTATAGTGAATCCGCACTAATTGAAGCCGCAAGTTATTGCTGCTAAAAAATATGTCATTGCATCTTTTAACAATTTTTTGATAAAAGTAAATAGACAATAGTTTTATTATAATAATCATTTATTTTTAATTTTTACAACAAATTTATAATATTACAAAAAAAAAACTATAACTATACTTACCATAAATCTACTAGTTTTGTTCTTTATAAACAGATTAATATACTAAAATATTGAATTAAAAATGATCTACAGTAACGACTGCAAAAACTTGTGTAAACTTTTTGCTGAAATGACAACTTTCTAAGAAATCTTTATTATTATTAAGAAACATTATATTGTACTGAAACTTTTTCCACTGAAAATTCAAATTCTTAAAAAAAAATCCGCGATCCGTCGATCCGTGAACTTCGACTTTTTAGGAACCTGAACTAAAACTAATTGCGTGCTCAAAGCAGGGTTTATACAAAAACCTGTCTAATTGCATATTTACAATTAGAAATTACATAAATTTCCTCTAAAAAACGATTTTCAGAAACTGGGTTTTAAAAACTGACAAAACCAAGCCCAAAGTGTGAAAGGAGCTTTTTGATTACAGGTGTCCTGGGCTGTAACTCATGAAATCATGCCGTAACAGAGACGATTTTGTCTCAACAAGGGATAGTTATATTGAATTAATTGATTGGATTATAAAATAGTGTTTTCTGACGAATATGTCAATTACATCGCAAATTGGATGTAATTTATTGTAAAGAAAGACTGACGTCAATGTTTGATTGATCTAACTTATGTTCAAAGCAATATCGTATTGTTTCGTAACTAAAATTAAGGATCATGTTTGAGACGTGCCGCCGCATCTGAAGACCAATTAAAAGTTTGTGTCCGATGTTTCCGTTTTTATTTCTTAGGCATTGTGTATATGTGTGTGTGTAAGAGAGAGAGAGAGAGAGAGAGATTGGGTTGGGATTCGATTTTCTGTCATCGACAAGAGCAATTATTAATAAATAAAATCGGCGGTCGTAAATCCGTCGCTCGGTGAATTAGAACGAGAACACAAAGGGGCGGCTATCGGTGGGGTGGACGATCGTCCGGTCGTTGCAGAAGGAGGAGTAGGAATGAGGTTTGGAGGTAGGAGTTTTACGATGAAAGCCGTATTAAATTGGGAGTTGGTTTTTGTGGAATCGGGGGTGGTTTTTCGGTCACGTCAGTTCCCGGAAATCTCGCGTATAATAATACAACCTGTTTAGTAGGTGAACACCGCACTGAATTACGGTTTCGCTTAACGCATATTTAACTTTACGGCCTCACCAATTAGCCCCCGAAAACTGTAAACAATCCCCCCGGATCCCGATGCCAGACGACCGAACGTCTGCGGAATAAGGGAGCAAAAGCCGTCCCACCATTGGCTCCGGAACAATCTTGGAACTCGATTAAAAATATTTCAACACATACACAAACGGCCGTAAATTTCCAAACAGATTTAATTAATAATACACACACACATACACACACAGCCGCACACACACGCCAGTATAACTCAACACCCAACTTGCATTGCATTTTGCTTTGCTTACCCGAAGCTAATACACCTAATTTTCCGGCTTTATTGGATAACTTTTGATATTTTCATATTTGCACTGAAATTCAACAAAACTCCATCCCATACCCAAGTCTCCTGCTCCCACACACCCTGCGCTGTATCTCACTCACACATACAATGAAAAGCGCCCTCGGCTCTCTGGATTGTATGTATAAATACATATATATATATATATGTGTGTGTATGTATAAGCAGTCATGTATGTGTGTGCACAGCTATCGATTGTTTCACGAGATATAGTCCCCGTACTGCTGTGTACTATATTTGACTTGTCAGCGACACTCGAAAAGTGATTCCATAAATTTGCATACTTTTATGCAAGAAACAAAAGGATCCGAGCGACTTTCGAAAATCGCAACAATAATAAGCTTCCTCGTTCGAGCGTTTGATAAATCCGCAACGTTTCATTTCTCGTTGAAAGTCTTCTTTTTTTTTTCGTCTCTCTCAATTTGATATAGCTTTAACACCGAAACTGCTAATGACAGTTCAAAAAATTACTTTAATCCAATATTGCTCGCTGTACACAAGCAGGTACACCATTATTTATTGGAATTCCAGCAATTTAGTGATAAGTAGCTAAAACTTATCGTTGTATATTTGTAGAATTCTAATATGTAACCATAAAAGTAAGACATCTACATCTGCATTTGATGAATATTTTGTCCGAAAAGGCTGTAGGGGAAGAGTAGCCAATTTAGAGAATATAATGTTACAATCGTTTTGATATAATCAATGATTTACTTGTTGTGCCTTCAATAACTATAACAAGAGAATGAGAAGAGTTGATTTAAGTGATCTGTGGTACTTTTTACCTATGTGTTGGACATAATCAAGACAAACGCATGGAAACTGTACCAAATATCATTTGTCCAAAAAATAACTCAATTGGAAATTACAATGTACATTTTACGTCATTATTTATTGAGATCAAATAAAACACGACAATTTTCACTCCCAGAGAGTGTACAATTTAATAATACTGGACATTGAATCCACTAGAAATAGTCTAAAACAATCCGTGTTGCACACATTTTCAATTAAAAAAATATATCGGTTATAATTAAAACTATTTACTGGTAAAAATCACATCTCGAATATAAATTAATTTATGTAGGATTATGTTATTTGGAAATAAATAAGTATTTAATTTACAATATTGAACAATCAGTAAATCGATTCGAACTAGATGAGTATTTTTTCAAAAAAATAAATAAATTTAAGGTAAAAAATATTAATGGAATTTCAAATGAAATATTTAAAAATTATTGATTTGTTTTATATAAATTTTCCATTTAATTAATAACTCATTTGCTTATTATTTTGTTAATTAATTAATTAATTAATTATAATAGGAGTAAATTAATTTTCTACATTTAACTGCATTCCATTCTAATTAAACACGAATTTACCAGTAGTTGATTTATTCTCATTAAATATTTAATATGATTTAAATATTTCATATAATTCAAAATAAAATCAGCAAAAATAAATATATATTCCAGTATTATATTAAGGGTATCCAAATTAACGCAACACTTTGCGCAAATGGCGGAAAATTCAAATCTTTCGTTAATTTTGGGACACCCTTTATTATATGTACACATTTATATTATATAGGTGTATATTACATACAAACTGTTAAGCATAGTAACTTAGGAATTTAACTTAAGTTTCTGGAATATTTCTTAACGATCTTTTATGACTTCTATGATTTATATCGATGTCTAAATATATATGAATTGTGAAAAACAATGAACTTGTGTATATATTCTAAAAAGTGCGATTTCAATCGTCTTTAGAAAAAAGTGCGGTTGGGACAGAATTCTATTTGTCTACCCGTAGTATTCATGAGACAATGCACTTTCTGATTGCTACAATTTTGGGTAATTAATTAACTTCAAGAACGATTAATTTAAGTTTACTTGAGGAAAAACCTAATAAATTCTAGGGAGATGTATTTAATAGATAAAAAATGCATACTTAATTAAAAATCCGGACAAATCAATAGAATATTTTATTATTTTATAAGTAAAAATTTTTTTTTTGTTGTTTTGTAGCAATCTGTCTCATAAGCAATAACTTATTATTTTTTTGATATATTACTACATTTTTGTATATTTTTGTTCATTTATTCTTGTATTAAATATTAGGTCTATTATGAAATATTCATTTAATACTTTATGTTTGTTTTATTAAAACTTGATAAGATTACACAATTTTTTATAAATGTTTTGTTCTTTAACCAAAAATATAAATTTAATCGAATAATATGCAGATATTTCTCACATTTGCTGCGATTTCATAAAGAGATTTTATGGTTGCTATTATTTTTTTTTCTTTTACTTTCGTCTTATTTATTTCTTTATGAAAAATTAATTTTAATCTCGAGAATGGGATGCCGATTTTTTTTTTGTCGGTACCATACTTTTCGCTACTTTATGTCCTCGCACCCCCAATCTCTTAATTGCGCCACACTTTTCAACCATTCTGGCATTTATAAAACAAATTAAAGAAAAAAAAATATATATATTAGGAGGAACGAGACGAGCCGGAGTGAACGGATCGTAAAAAGTGGCGCGCACTGATAAGAGCAATGAAAACCATAGGTTTACAACCCCTTAGGGGTGAGGGGATGGAGGAAATGGGTGGCTTCGAAGTGAGAAAAGGAATACGTTATTTGTACATCTCCTTTGCGAGGAGATGTAAAAGATGTTTTTATTTTCAATTAAATTCAACAGTGGAAACAAATATGTTTGAACCGCCTACAAATTTCTTTATATTTATTACACAAGCGCCCATATTTTAGTGATTAATTATATAAGTATATTTTAAGACACAATTTATTTACAACTTAATTATTTTTGTTTGGAAAATTAACTAAATCTAAATTAATTATTTGACTTTATTATTTATTTCTTGATCAAACTGTTATGCAACTAAATTTGAGTTTATTTTAAACCTGGTTGCATATAACAACGATAACTACGATATTAAATTTCAGTTTATTTTTAGTTATTTTTACATTGTTTTCTTACAGTTTCTACAGCATTTACATTTATTTCATCAATAAATAACTAAAGACATTTTTGATTCAAGTAATCAGTTATAAGCAAACTTTTTTTTAGCAGTGAGACATGAATGAATGTAGATTTAAGTAAATTGTTATTAATATTGATAGTCATAATAATGGAAAACATTCACAGGGAAAGTTTATACATTTAACGTCACCCGCGATAATACTTATTTTTCACATTTGATACATTACTAAATTTGTTATTATTTTTAGTCATTATAGGCGTAAGAAATTGTTTAATTTGATTATTTCATAATATTAATATTTTAATTTAGTTTGTATGTTGGAATGTGGTTAAAAAAGACTTATAACTTTGATTTTTTATGTTTTATTTTGTTCTTATGTAACTAAAGATTTTTATTTCTTAAAGCTACAACCTCAATTTGAATTTTTCATTAAAAAATGGTTATGTGCTCTCCTGCTATAAACTTACACCAATATCCCTACAGTTTGAAAAACATTGCTATGTACTATTTAAGCTATAACTAATAGGAATTGGTACGCCTTACAAACACTTAAGTTTATAATTTATAAATGAAATTATTGTTTTTTACGTTGTTTGATATGTTAATGTCATTTTGTTCTATTGTTGTTATTGACATTGTTGTGTTTGTTGAGTTTGTCATGTTTTTATGTGTATGATAATCTTGCTGATGTTTTTATTTTTTTTTTAATGCAAACTTTGTACTAATGTTTATCCTCAAGTTGATATAGAAACAGACAATTGTTTTTTTCAAGTAGTACTATTAATATGTTGGGTATTGTTTGTTAAGAATGTATTTTTTAAATCTTCCTTTCCGGAATTTCGTAACATCGTTACTCGCGTGGCTTCCGAAAAACTCTATTAATTATAACGTTACTAATTAATTTATATAAATATATAGTTGATTAGATTAAGGAAAAGTGGCGTTTGATAAACTCTAAGAATATCAATCCTTCAACGCATTACTCTAAAATGGTGCATTTACAAATTTTTAGTCATTATGAAAAAGGTACATAGGTGGGTTTTGTCCTGCTTTCCATTTTTTTAAATTATTCCATAGAAGATTGCTTGATGTTTTTGCAATCGTTACTGTAAAGTAAAGTATTGATTAGTATATTAATCTGTTTATAAAGAACAAAACCAGTAGATTTAGGGTAAGTATAGTTATAGTTTTTTTTTTGTAATATTATAAATTTGTTGTAAAAATTAAAAATAAATGATAATTATAATAAAACTATTGTTTATTTACTTTCGTAATTATTAATCAAAAAATTGTTAAAAGATGCAATGGCATATTTTTTAGCAGCTATAACTTGCGGTTTCAATTAGTGCGGATTTACTATAAGTAAAAATAAATTCTCAACAAATACTATATAAGTTAAGTGTTTTTGTGTGGTTTATTTTTATTAAAATAACTGAAATATGTTGGTAATGCTACAAGTCTCGTATTAGGTAAACAGCTAAAATCATTTGCTGCGACTGACTCATAAAAGTATCATATTTTCACTTGAAAAAAAAAAGAAGCAATATAATCCCCTTCGTATAACGTACATTGCGTTTTCATCTTATTAATAATATGTTATTATTTTTTTTTTGTTGGGAGGAGGGAGCGAGTCTTGGAATGGAAATTCACTTGTTTGGTATGCGGCGTCGCGACGCTTCCCCGCATTTTCCTAATGTACCGGCATAAGTGCTCTGCGTTTGACGCCGTTCTCGCACGACCGATCGCCATAACCACATATAACAACGGAGGCGCCCTTCACCGTCGCAGCACCCCCCTCCCCCCAATTTCATCCTCCTGTAGCGTACGGGGGTGGTTTTGTCGACTGCATCAAATATTTCTTTTACAT
>NW_017097071.1:61456-86705 GCF_001412225.1 Nicrophorus vespilloides
TTTTTTTTTTTTGGGGATTTCTCACCCTAATTGCTTATTTATGTTACTGACACAGTGATTTTTTTTTTCGTCATACGTGCAAATAATTTTAATCATTTTTTAATAGTATATTTGATCTGAATTATACACATTTGATAATTTTAGTAAATTTTTATTCGGAATCTATTAAAATTACATTAAGTCATCTTATTGCATTTATGTACGTATTTTTATTTTCAATATTAACAGTTGTTTTTTAAATAAATTAATTGAATTTCTTTAACAAATTTGTTAATTAAATTTATAAATTATTGCTTTGTTGATGAAAAAGTTAATTATTAAAGTTAATATTAGTTCCATTTTGAAAATTAGGTTCAGCAATTACATTTATAGAAATTTATTTGTGCAGAAATGCTCCTAACCTTAACGGTTAATACCAACAGTGATAGGTAAAAATGATAGCAAATTATATTTTGCAGCATGTTATCGATAGATATTACGAATTGGTGTTTTCTCACATTTAAAACCTTTTATCTCTTCCAAAACTGTCCAATCAACAGCAGTTTCTAATTATTGACCTTCCACGTCAGCAAATGTCAACGTTAAATTTTGAATGGATCGTTAAATGACAGCTGTCATCTTGTGTCAAAACGTTAACAATATTATATTATGTAAAAAGTCTTTGATCTTACTCGGCTTTTAGTTGATGATTCAGATGTCTTTTTTGTACCAGTTTATTAGAGCAAATATTGTAAATCTGAAAAGCAGGTGGGTTAGTATACATTATTATTTATTTATGATTTAACTTTTAATAAAATATATCTTTAAAAAAATATAGAAATTGAAGCTAATTTAGTTTGTGAAATAGGTTATGTCAGTAATATGAGTCATGTTGTGAAGGGCGAAATGTATTGATATACGCATCATGATCTTAATGCCACCGTTTCTAAATGCCAAACATCGGAAATGTCGCGCATATGTCGTAGCTGAAGATATTGTTCAGTCTCTACTGAACGAAGGGGGCGAGATGACATAAATCTATGCGACTGTAAGAAAGTTTTGTAATTGTAATTTATACATGCCATTTATTTCGACACGATTTATTTAAGTAAATTTAATTTATATAATTGATTTTGTAATTAATTACAATTTTATTTTATTACATAAGAATTATGAATTGAATTATCAAATAATAATATCAAATAATATTAATATTAACAGATTTATGTTATTATTGTATTTTGATTTAAATGATTCAGTTTTATACATGCTCTTAACTATATCTCTAATTTTTAATTAACATAGATTTTAAAATAATACTGGAAAAATATATTATTACTAAAATCAGTCATTCCTCGTTTAATATTACTTTTCTTAGCTAAGCTTCAATATAAGGAAATCTGCAAGATGTCTCTAGGAAATGTTTAAATGGATTTAACAAAAAAAAAAAAAAACAATCAAAGATTTGAAAAGGTGTTTTAGTAAAAATAATCCTGAAATATGTAAAATTACTACATTTCTGATCTTTCGTGATTTTTCTGGCCAGAAAAACATTTTCATTTTCTTTAATGTTTCCATCATTTTTTTTTTTTAATTTTTTGATAATAGTGTCAATTTAGCGTAAGGAACTAATGGCAATATTTTTTTTAAATTTGTTTTTCTACGACTGAATTTACAATAATTGTTATTAGTATGAAAATATCTTAGGTAAAAGAAAACAATTTATGTATTTTTAAATAATTTTGTTTTTATGTTTGCACTACGTTTAGAATATTATAGAAATGTACGATTGTAAGAATTCTATGATATATTCGATTATTAACTGAACATAGAGAACTAATTTCTTTTCAAACAGTTTTGTTTATATGTTTTTACCACCTTTAACTTTTTGAAGGGTGGTGAGACACCCATTGTCCCACCTTTTGAACATTCCTAGATTTTATTATAATTTCGTAGCAAATGTCCAGGAAAGAGAAATTATACTTTAGGCTATACCATCCGGTATAGATTCAGTTGACAAAGTTGTCTAGGAATATGTTGGGTCTAGAAATTTAGGAATTCTCGAAGAGTTACATTATTAGTATTCTGTGTTAACACTGTATTTCAAAAATATTATAGTTTTATGTTTGTGTCACGTTTAGAAAATTGTAATATAATTCGTTGATAATACTCTGAATTAATCTTAGTTCAAAGCAGGAATCTGATGTAGTTAGGTTCATAAGGTATTCCGAGTACACACAGTCCTGTTCGAATACGTGCGTATCTTAGTTACAGAAATAATTTGTTTAATTGTGTCGTATCCAGGGGTGGCGTATGCGGTGGGGGTTTCGCAGGGTGGCGCTGTGAAAAGGATGTGTTGGAGTCGCGTGACAGTCGAGAGATATCTCTCGTGGACCGGAAGCGGAAACCAGCTCTGCTGCTGCTGCCACGTCGACGTGTTTATTGTCCAATCGAGGACGGGAGGCCGCAACAACAACAACAAAAAAAACTACAGCACCAACCCCCTAACGTATGTGTATACAGATACGTGCATGTACATGTTACCGACAACAGCACCTATGTAAGGCCTTCCCCATAATTTCAACTCCGAAACGATTCCCATGCGGGCGTGTTTTTACGCCTTTGCGGATTCAATCAGATATCGGGAATCCAAAAGCCTAGGCCATCCCCCTTAATTCCGTCTTTGCTTTGCTTTGTTTTTGTTTTTTTTCTCTCTTTCTCTCCGCGCGTCTGATGTTGTCTTTCCGCGAGGGAAGAGGAGGGCCTCAGTTTACGACACTCCGCGGGATCCAGCAAGCCCTTTATTAGACTCATCTCCTGCGGAATTGAGTACACGTCGAGGCTAGCTAAGGTCCGGATTAAGCGAACTACAAAATAAAATTCAATCTTGAATAACGCACAACCATTTTACGGCCTATATTCCCGTTCTGTCGCCATCCCCCTTTGTTAGCCACCCTTCGCATTGTCTCGTGAAAAAATAATTTTAATCTCGTCTGAAACGTAGATGCATTTCGTCTTAACAATATCACCCTCGATCTTCATTCAATGTACATTTTTTCAGTTTTATTTCTTAAAATTCTGTAGTTTATTTACAGAAAGTTCTCATCTCAAATTATTAATTAGTTAATAATTATATCTTAACATTTTGTAATATTTCTACAATAAGTAGATATTTTTACTTATCATGCACAAATATTTGCATAAGATAAAAGATATATTAACAATAACTTTTATCTTATGAAAATATCATGAATCATCTGCAAATGTGCAAATAAAAATATTTTTGTTGTTGTTATTAAAAAAAACATATACAATTTCTCTACTGTTGTTAATAGTAAAAGCTAAACTAAATATGAATCTTTTTAATACTTCTTTTTTTTGTAACATATACTATTTTTTATATTATACAAATAATTAATAGAATAAGTCTTAATAAAAAGAACTTTAAATTAACTTTGTTATAAATCAGAAAATAATCATGATTTTAAGTTGTATTGAAAGCATTATTTCTATAAAATGATTTAACAATATGATCGGTCACAATGATAAAGAATTGTTCTTTCTCTCTCAACAATTTAGAGATTTTTCTACACTTGAAAATATATTTTATAACATGTCGCAATTAAAAAATTAACTTCCTAGAAAGTTTGCATATTTCTGTTGAAAATAGATTTCACATTTGTCAAAAATTTAAATTTTTTTAATGTTCATAATAAAACGCATAAATATGTAACAACACAATAATAATCTCCTTCTCTTTTGTCCTCATACAAAAGTTAGGGCAGAGGAGAAGAATTTTATAATTGAGTTAAAAACCTATTGTAACGTTGTATATTGGATTAAAGTTTGAAAATGTGCCAGTCATGGTAAGTTTAGTATTTATAAAGTTTCATGTAGATTCAATACTTTTTGAGGTAAGTTAATTTATTTATTTTTTTTAATATGGATCAAAGACATAAATATAATATTATATATGTATAACTTTTCTCTAGATTAAACCTAATAATTATCGAAGATATTTCCATGAAAACTTTAAGAAATTATTAATAAATAAATATTTATATTATTGATTAAATTCGGGCCAAATGGTTAAGTCGCCCTACACATGAGCTAGTGGTCGCAGGTTCAAATCCTGGTCAAGCCAGGCCCTTTGTGAGCACTCTTGGTTCTTGCAGCAAAAGGGCCATCGTTCATCACAGATGGACAGACAAATGAATGAGGTTTAGGATATGGAACTTCTTCAGCCAAGTCGATGGACAATGACAGTGTTAAGGATAGCAGCAGATTCATAGTGGAATCGCAGAGCATCAATATACTACTGAAGTTAACCTACAATAAGTCCTATATAATTATGGAATACGTTATTAGATATTTCAGCGCAAGAAGATCAAATGAGATCTTTTATTAAAAGACATATTTGTCAAGGAAATATAGCATGAAATATAGAATAATATTTTTTTTTATCTATTAACTAATATTAATTGTAGTAACTTTGAAGGGAATATAGCAAGGACTAAGCGCCGTTTGTAACATGTACACGTTCGTGCGTTTTTTTTTTCCCATTTTGATTTTCAGTTTTTACGAGTCATTAGTCTCACTCTCCTTTCCCTGATATTTTATCTTGCTCACGGTAGAGCGAGTTTTAATATGAGCCTCTGCTCACGGCCTCCCTTGTTCAGAGGGCGGCGGCGGTGGTAGCAGCAGCAGCTGGACGGTTATCTGCTTAAGTCAGTCGCAGGCCTGCGATCCGATCGTTCCGATATATTCGAAACGCCAGACGATTTCTCCGATAGTTTTGTATCCGTTTTGCATTTCCGTCGGAAAACGGAAGTCGCCTGTTCGAGACATCCGTGTAATTGAGAAATTACACACAATAGCGGAAAAATATGGAACTATCAAACATATAATTCTATCATCTGATACAATTCACAATTGTTGTAGAAATATTTAGAATTATCTTTACGTATTTACTATTATGGCTAGAGTATCTTTAGTTATCAAAGCTCATATTATTCAAAACGATTAAATAACTCGCTAAGAAAATACACAAATAACATTCAAAGAAAGACAAACTCAGTAAGTTTTCCACTTAAATTTTAACTAAATTAAAACTTGTAATAGCTATGATAGACGATAAAGGTTTTCTAACTGGATATATGTATGGTAAATTTACATTTATTTACAGCGGAATCTCGCTTAATCCAAAATTTCCGGATTTTTTTACTCGTACAGTGAATTTTCCTCATATAAACTAATGCAATATACAATAATACGTTCCATTTTTCGTGCCAGTTTTCTTGCTCGTTAAGCGAAATGTACTTTATACTGTATTTCACAAAATAGATGTAGTGAACGTGAACAGAAAAATTATAATTTGATTGTAAAGTCTATAATTTTTAATAATGAAAAAAAATAAATAAAACGAATTTTTCATACAATAATGACAATAATAATTTCTAGTACAAAAAAAACTTGCCTTTTGAAGCAGTAGACTTGTAATTTTAGAATAAATATTATTAGTTATAAATTTATTTAATTATTATATATAGGCAACCAATTACACGAACAAATAACTATTTAAAACTGTTGTATAAATTGTAAAATCTTAGACTGGTGGAAGCAAATTAAATGTTAAATTTTTCCTGTCCCTTAACATTGAAGAATAAAGTGATGAATTGATAGCATTCTTTCTGGTGCAAATATATAACTATTTTAATTGAAAAGTTCAGGAATTCTGTTTGCTTCATTAATCAGTATTAGTCGAATGATGGACTGGAACTGGTACGTACAGCATTACCATCGATTATAAACGACTTTTTCGCTCATATGTGAGTATGATGTCAGAAGAGAAACAACCCCTTTCGGGGTTATGAAAATACCCGTTGTGTGCGGGAGAGGGTACAGGCAGTAATGAGAGCGAGTGGATTTCGCGAAGGGGAAAAGGTAGCTGGTAGCACAGCAAGAGGAAACCGGAATTTGCGTATTCCGTCTATGTGTAGATGGAGAAAGGTTGTCTGCGTGCGTGTGTATGTCAGTCGAACTGTGCTGAAATAATTACTAAGCCACTAGACTGACGTTTTATTTTGGGCTCTCCCCTTCATCTATCTGTCTGTTTTTACTGCTAAAACCTACGGCTCGAAATCGCGTTACAAACGGTTCTGCAAACCCCCACGATCCAACCCTCTACTCACCTCCTCTTCGCAGCCGCCACCCGTTCAACTCTTTCCCGCAGTGTGTGGAGCCGAACCCTACCAACATAAATTAAGAGTACGGCCGCATTCCACCGTTGCATGCAAAATACTTTTCGCATTTATACACACACATACATACACATATATATATATATATAAATATACACACATAGACATAACTTATGCATGTATGTTGTTGTTCTATGCTGGCTTCCCTTGCAATCATCAAAAAAACCGCATTCAACATTAAAAATGAAACAGGAACAGAGTGAAAACAATAATAATACAGATTAAAAATGGAAAGAAATGTAACCCATTCTTCGTGTTTTCCAATGTGAAGCGGATTATGGTTGATGGTTCGAATGTCGGACATAAGGGAAACTTATTTCCTATTTTTTCTATGCATTCACTAATAAAAAGATAAATGCACCAAATGCCGTTACATTCAAAGTAAAATCTATAGTTATTGAATATATTTAGCAACTCAATAATGAAAGTGTACGAATTAATAAAATCTAATGATACTTGACTAAATTATCAACAGCTAAAAGTAAACTCATTTCGTTTATTGTATAAAATTAATTTACTTTCGAAAAAAACTATAACAAAACAACTTATTATTTATTAGTTTGTATTGGCTTTCATTTAGACTAACCCGAAACCACTTATGATCAAATATTTTTGAAACCACTTACTAACAAGTTATGTTCTAGTTAGTCGAGCTGGTATAAACAGGAAACCAAGATACAAACCTAATTGAAGGTGGAAAATTTATCAAAGATACAATGTTTTCTTTTCACTATTCGCTTCTCAAAATATTTTCTGTTTTCCAAGAAAGATATGTAACTTGGCTTTACTTACATGAATGGTCAACTTCAACAGTTTTTTTTTTAAATAAAACAATCAGTACAGAAGAAGCAGTTTTCAAGATTCCTTATGTTTTATGAAATAAAGAGATTCAATTATATACGTTTATGATTGAAAACAATACATAAAAAGTATACACAAAATATTTTCTGTTTTCCAAGAAAGATATGTAACTTGGCTTTACTTACATGAACGGTAAACTTCAACAATTTTTTTTTAAATAAAACAATCAGTACAGAAGAAGCAGTTTTTCAGATTCCTTATGTTTTATGAAATAAAGAGATTCAATTATGTACGTTTATGATTGAAAACAATACATAAAAAGTATACACAAAATATTTTCTGTTTTCCAAGAAAGATATGTAACCTGGCTTAACTTCCATGACCGGTCAACTTCAACAGTTTTTTTAATAAAACAATCAGTACAGATAAAGCAGTTTTGCAGATTCCTTATGATTTATGAAATAAAGAGATTTAATTATGTACGTTTATGATTGAAAACAATACATAAAAAGTATTTAAACTCTTATTACAACTAGAAGTTGAATGAGACAGTACAGTCTTATAACTGCAGTTATAAGTGATAGTTTGAAGAAATGAATGTATTACAATAAATTCAAGTTAATCAAAATAAATAACAGATTTTTATATAACTGATAAATATGAGGACTTCTGAGTGTATAATGAAGAAGAAATAAGTCTACTAATCGGTCAATTTTTGATGATATTAACGAAGGTTTTCAATCCGGAAACACATCCTGGATATATTATGAAAATGATTATTTGGTTATTATGTACACATGCAATGTTATTACATTTAGTATTAAAGTATGATATAAATTCCATGTCAATACAAAACTGTGGTAATGTTTTTCTTTAGCAATTTCTATCATTTAATCAACTATCATTTTTCAACTTTGTTGTATTGTATGTGAATATTAAAAGTGTCTTAAGAATTGTTATACTAGCCAATCATTTCAATTCGATTAATCTCTAGTCTGCAAAGTAATGAAATGGTAATTTTAGCTGCTTATAAACTCAATATCCGAAAGAAGAAAATTGATAGACATTTTCATCATTATAGGCAACACACACACACACAATATACAAAACAAAAACATTATCATCTCACCCTCCGCGCAACACATAATAGAAAACGTCAATGTCATTTATTTACTGCACTATTTTTTTCCCTGCTTGAAATCAGATCTTTCGTGAATAATCAATGTGCCTGATGGGACGTCTGCGAGCGGACGTCAAGTGTAAAATAGCAATAATATATTAAGTGGGCATCGTCGGTCGAGAATCCAGGGCGAGGACGAAATTATCATTCGGCCGATTTCCTGGTAACTCCACCGGAAGCAGGTGAGTCATCCGGAGTTTCCGGTTCGCATCTTCGTTTTAATTGACCCACCATCCTACAAATTATATTCTGAACTGCGAACGCTGCTAATTGCTTTCGCCACTTCTCATTCATTCAATCATTGCGGAACAAAATGCAATCTATTCTCATGCATTTCTTTCTTTATACACTTCACTTCTTGAATATACTTACTCTTCAGATGCAGAACTCGTAAAAAAAAATGGATGTATGAATGAGAGAGGAACGTGGGGAAGTGCAGGAGGAATATTGTTTCGTGTATTTTGAGTGTGCTCTTTTCGTGATTACAAGTCACCAGCCAAACAGTCTCATTCTAATGACTATTATCATCATGACAATGACGATAGCCTCATTGTCCATACCCTCAATTGTTTTACCCCGATTTCGCAATATAATGTACTAATTACGGTGTGTTTCTATACAAGAAATATAACTTTTGAAATCATAGTGAATTCCTTGATATGAAAACATTTACTGTTTAAAACGAAAAATCAATGCAAATATATTACTTAAGAATAATAATATTTGTTGCAACAATTTACCAAAATATAAACTTAGCGCAATAACAACTGCTGCAAAGGGCTATTGATCATGTCTTTCT
This sequence comes from Nicrophorus vespilloides, assembly GCF_001412225.1. Taxonomy (NCBI): domain Eukaryota; kingdom Metazoa; phylum Arthropoda; class Insecta; order Coleoptera; family Silphidae; genus Nicrophorus; species Nicrophorus vespilloides. The sequence continues at coordinate 70,476 of NW_017097071.1, forward strand.
GCCCTTATATTACTTATTTTCTAACAACTTTACAGGTAAAATTTCTACACGGTAGACAGATTATTAGAAAATATTTAATTCTTTGAAACCGTGTTATATGAGACACAGAGCCAGTACAGATTTTAATCCAAACAAGCAACTTTCTTCAAAAATATTGATATAACAAAAAAGGAAAAGAAATAAATGCCAACTATTTTCATTTGAATAACCTAAATTAACTAAACGTGAACGATTTTGCCCTTCTGCCCTCTTTATTTGTATTTTCTGTATTTTTTTGTTAACTAATCGTTCATTTAGATTGAATATGGAAATGTTCAACATTTTTAAATTGTATTATTATTCTTATATATGTTATGGTAAAAGTAGGTAGTTAAGTAAATGTACATATTTACCAGCTGAGTTGGTAAATGTGATTTCAACTGACATTTACCATTTCCGGAAAATGAGCACATATAAATAAAGATATTGGTGAATGTGTATAGGTTTACAGATGTAGGTAGAGGTAAAACAAATCCCATAAATTTGCTATATGTGTAGCAGGAAGGATAATTAAAGCAATGTTTCACAAGAAATCAATCAATGTTTTTTTTTTATCTATGATTATGTACGTAATATTATTACAAGGTGTTAAGAAATGCAATTGCATAACAAAATACGAGAGAAAAATGTAGCTGCAGAGTAGCTAAAGTTTTGTGCAGTTCTTGTAATGTAATTAATAATATATAATCATTTCAAATAATATTATTATAAAATAGTGTTTAAATTAAAAAAAAAATAGTATAAATTATTACAATGTGTACATTAACCGGTAAAAGTAGATATATGAAGCAGATTTAAACTCACATTTACCAATCATTCTAGTAAGTATGTACATATACTTACATATTTTGTATTTTTACCATAAAATATATATTATAAATATAGAAGTTTTAATACTAAACCGTTTATGTAATGAATTTGTTTTATTTATGCGTTTAAATATATCTTTATAAGAAGATGAAATGTACTTGTAACCAAATAACTTACGCATCCTACATACACTACGTGTTAAGTAGTGTGCATAATGTGTGCATATTATTTATAAAATTAATTGGGACAATTAAACGGAATAATGTAACATTTGATTTATACTGAATCTCTAGAGGAATTATATTATTTACAGTCTACTTGTATTAACACTACAAGTATATTGTATAATTGGCAAGTATATTGCCACCGTAATAGAAATATCAAAGCTAATTATCATTCAACAATGACGATCAATTGTACTTGTTTTCCAAATTTCTTGTGCAACAATGAACGAAATGTGCGTCACTGTTTACATCCCTTTTCAGTATTTTGCTAAGGCCCTTCCTGCGAGGGTGGTTAGTTTGCATTCCATCTTTCCATTCTTTGCAGTATTCAACGCCCCAACGAACCTACGGCCCTCTTGCAACCAGTTCCCTCTCTAGCGTCGCGTCGCATCGTGTCCTTCCTTCCACAGTGCCTGTCTCAGATGCAAATATTTGCGTCGATGGATTTTGTGGCGGCTGGATTTCTTTAATCTTGTGTAGATGCCCGGCGGCGGAATTAATATAAACCTTTTTCCATTCCGCAGCTACAGAGCCGTCGACGCCGCCGCCGTCGTCGTCGTTCTCTTCTTTATCCTTCCCCCATTTTTGACTCTTTCTCTTGTCCGCTGTCCCCGTTCCTAGTCTTATTGTCTGTCTTTCATAGTTAAAATAGAATGAGAAGGAACAAAAAAAAACTGAAGGGGACAAGAATGGAGGGTATCATTTTCTCCCGTTTGATATTCGTTTTCTCCCGAAAGAAACGCAATCTGAAAACTGATTTTCAACTGTTTCATTTTTTTTTTTGTACGGAATTCTGTGATTAATTGAGAAAAAAAAAACATGTAATAATTGCTTGCTTTTTCATTAATTTACACGATACATAAAATATTTTTAAATTAATTACAGACATATTCTTAAAGTCGAGTAACTTTAATACAATCGAGTAAAAACAAGTTTTTACTGAGATTATTGCTATTATTCTATTTTAGTCAAAACTCCAAATAATTTTACACTTTTCGGAAAATGATTATTATTCATTCTACAAAAGATCTTCAAGAAGTCTGGAAAGAATAATACGAAGATTCAAAAATAATTCCTAAATTAATTATCCTCAATTCGTTAATAATAATAGAATATCCAAAAATTATGCAGGACAAATATAGTGTTCTAACTTCAAACTTAAATGTATAAGAAGATTTGGGAAATGTGCACATTTACCAAAAATAGTTTACGTTCACTTAACCATAGTAAAACATACATATATCACATCTCAACTGATTATAATTTAGGTAACGTTTTAAGTATGTAAGCTAAGTAATTGTTTTCTTCTTGGGGGGGTTATTAATTTTTCTATCCACGTTCTGCACTATCCTCCTCCTTTTTTTTCTCATCTCTCTCCTCCACACATGCACTGTTTACAGATTTTATCTTTGTTGCGAGTACGGTCTTTTTTTTTGGCCGTGAAGCGGGACGATAAATAAGAATTAGACTGCGTCGGCCATCGATCATCTCGCTGCACGGGCTAAGTCCCGTCCCGTGGGGGCGATCTCGTGGGGGCGGGAGACAAACCACCCCCTCGCCACTACACCCCGCAATTCTGCCGCCGCGTGCCGTCCCTACTATTATTATCTTCTGGTTCCTCGAGTGCCTCGAAGGGGTGAGATGGGGGACGGGATGAGCGTCTTTGAAAATTGGGGGGATGCGAGCAACAGATGCCCAGATGCAACAAACTGGTCCAGCATAACAATTTTTATTTTCAAAACAACCCTCTACAGATTATCTTGTTTTCTATGTTTCTTAACACTACGGTTATACAGATTTAATAATTGAAAATGTATGTTGAGTTTCTATACGCATGTGGAAATCTGCTTCTTATTGAATTTTTACACACGTGTATAAAACTGTTCCTTTGGTATCTTATTTAAGATTTTTTTTTATTATTTACAATAGTGAGAAAAAATTAAAAATATATATATTGGAGATTGATCCAGCGACCAAACTCCATAGAGTGCTCATTAAAGAAAAAAATCACGTGTACCCAAACAAGTCTTATTGTCAATTTAGACACTAACACTAACTTTAAAAACGATTAGGTCCTGTCCTGTGGTTTGAACCGTTTCAATCTTTTATCATCCTTCACAAATCGGACTTCAGTATATTGATGAATGTATTCATTAGTCGAGAACCAGGGAGCATTGGCAATTTCTCTGAGCGTTTTTCACTGGAACCGCTGTATGATGTCAATACTTGTATTACCATAGTTGTAATCCATAAGTCCATAACGGTTTTATTATCGTTTTATATATTAAAACTTTGTGATACAATTATTAATACAACCACAGCAATACCTCGCATAGTGTATATAAACTGATTGAAACCAGACTAAAGGAGGATTTGACAGGATAAATTAAAAAAAAAAAACTATAAAATCAAAATTGTTTACTAAATCCAAGAATATTATTTTTTTTCTGAGAATTATTCTGCAAATTAGTAAATTATGACTTCAATAAAATTAGATTTCAATATATTATCTAATAACTGGAAAATTCTACTTTATGAATATATATAAAGTATAATTTCCTAGTTTATATGTATTAACTCTTTGAGGGGCCAGAAATTCTTAACGACAAATTTTTTAGACAACTGAATCAATATCGGATGATATGGACAATCAAAATTCATCCCTTAAAATTTTTTTGAAATTGATAATAATGCCCTTTAGAATCAAGACATTTTATTACTATAAAAATTAACAGAAAAACGTAAAATCATAGCGAGAAAAAAAGACGGTGCGAAAGATTAAACAAGATCAGTTAAAGATATTTTACTTGTATAAGACATGTTATTGAAAATTTGTTCAAGAACTTTTAGCGCTGCTAAATAAATAGTTGCTGTTAAGAACTTATCCCGTTTAGGTTTTGCAAGCATAAGTAGTTCCAAAGTTTATATGTTATCCAGTATAAATCGATACTTGATAAGTTATATAAACTATATTACTCAATTTAAAATATTTTTAAGGATCTAAGAAATATGATCATTACATTTATCTTAATATTTTTGTCTAGATCAGGTTTCCCTAACAACAATTTAAAAAATTTAGTTCAGAGTCACATGAATGTCCCAAATATACTTAACAAGATATTTAGCATGTATGAACTAAAAAACAATAATCGAAGAAATAATACTGTAATTCTATATAAATTTTGGTATGTTTCAGGTTTATGGCTGTTGTGTATTGGTGTTTAACCGAGGTATTTGTGATTTTGTCGTTTTTCGCAGCATCGAATGCACATTACGACGATTTAATAGACGTAAGTATATATTATTATATAAGGAACAAAGTGGTAGATAGAGAAATAACGATAATGTTCGGGGATGGAAAAATTTGAGCGATTAAAGGGAGAGTAACGAAAATAAGAAGCAGTACCGAAAAGTTATTTCAACTTTTAGTATTGGATATTGAGAAGATGTGTGTACTTCGTTTGCCGATGCCGTGTAAGAGAAAATTGTAGGGTTTAATGCGTGGTCGTGGGCGTATGAATTTTTAAAGCCCTTTTAGCGGTTAAAGTAAAACAATAATTTTGGCTCTTATTAACTCATTCGGCTCGAAGTGGTCCAATAATTTAGACGGCCCGGGTTCAGCCTCCCCCAACGTTAGGCGCCCTAAATTATTTTATTGTTCCGGGGTAGTTTCTTCTAAGGGCGGAATTATAGTTCGGGTTATTTGTTGCACGTGTACACTCAATAAGTATACATGGGCGTATTTATATGTGCCATTTCGGAATTTACTGCCCCAAAACCGATACACGTCAAAGTGGGTGGAAGCAGCGGCGGTGCGGCATACCGGCAACCACCCCCCCGCACCCCCTTATAAGCGGCGGCCGGGGAAAGCGGGGTTCAAGTTTTGTGCGATATTGGGGAAGGTTGGCCATGATATTAACGCGCCCTCTCGTCGACGTGTATTATGCAACGTATCGAAACGGAGGCGGCAACGTAACCCCCCGAACGGTGTGCGCCATCAGTGGAGAATGTGTGTATAAGTTTGAGTATGTGTGTATGAATGAGAGAGAGAGAGAGAGAGAGAGAAAACGAGCATTAATACTAAATGCACACTTAAAATATGTTTGTGGCGGTAACCGCCCTTCGCCCCTTACCGCTGCCGCCGCCGCCACACAACCTCCAGCCGCCTCCAGGTCACGACGGCTTGCACCCTTTTAATGGAAACCCCATCTGCTTGCCATGAACGCGATGCACTAATATCTCAACTAGGCTAGTTAATAAATTACATAAAGCCACTCGAAACCCACCCCGAACATTCAACAGCCGAAAACCCTTCTGCACACACGCAACCACCACCATCACCCATTCCCTCCTCCACTTGTTTGAGCTAGATTATTCTAATTGTTCCAGAGAGTTCGTATGAGCAAGAGCAATGATCCGGAGGTGCAAGATTTCCTGCGTACCGTGCTGAGCCATCGCGCCGACTTCCGTTGGATCCAAGGCGAAGCGTCGAGGTTCCATCGACAGGATCAAATCCTTCCACTCAAAGGTGTCCCGTACAAAAACAAACGAGCCTTCTACTCCTCCCTCACCGACTATCCACCGTACGCCAATTACGGTTACAGGATGTCCCCAAAGCATGATCAATTCCTCATCGACAGACCCATGAATGATGCCTACCCGTACGAGGAAGACGCCATGAAAATCTACAATAAAAGAAGCATATTCGCGGACGACGAGGATGATTACGATAACTATAGCAGAAAAAAGAGGGATCTGCAGTATCGGAAATACGATTCTCCTGCGGAGCGAATGCTGGATGAGAAGTTAAGATTGAGGAATTTGCTGAGAAAAGGTGGTAACCGAATGAACGCAAAAGATTTTGATCAAAATATGCTTGTCGATATCATCTCGGATGGCGAGAAAGGAGAGTTGGAAATGCCTGGAAACAAATACGAATTCAAGACTTTGGCTAAAAGAGACTGTGCAGAAGATCCTAACGAGCACGATATCAAAATAGGAAATGATACTCTGGAAAATCCCTTAGGTGAATTTTACTATTCGATCCCTCATGACATCCTCGGAATGTCCCAAGATCTTCCCGACGAACCTCCATCCCCAAACAAAACCTGCATCAAGTATAAAAAAAACGTGAGGCAAGTACGCTCCATAAACCTTGATGGTCTCCTAAATCCGCGCAGGAAAAAGCAAGGAAAAACCATAAAAATCAAAATCTTCGACGATGGTCGTCTAGTGAAGAACATCAAAAAAGATGATGGCACTAACTCAATAGTACTGACAATCAAGAATGATGCCACGACTGAACAACAACTGCCAACAGGAGATCTCAGTAGTCGATATCTCCTAGAACTTAACAGATACTCCAACAAAATGAATGCACCTAGAATAACTTATGATTCCATCAAAGATGACGACACTCTTCAAAAAATTGATACTATATTGAGGAACGACGAGGCAACGCTTAAATTGAGTGCCCAAATTCCAGTTCAACTCAAACAAAAACCGGCTCAATCTATCAGCGACATCGTACGTGAAAATAGCCTGCACGAAAGATCTCGAAAAGAAACTCGGAGTGATCATCCCAATAGCGAAGAAGAACCTGAATCGTATGCCTATCGTCCTCAACCTATTTCCAATTCCAATGGTAATAGCCCACAAATTTCAACGAACAACGCAGCTGCTAAACTTAAAGAGAACTACTCTAATAAAAATCATAATTTTAAAAAGCAAGCTGAAGATACCTTTCCAACTGTGCAGAATCGTCTTGAAGATCAAACGGAACCCACATCTGCTGCGGAGCAAAGGGAGCTTGGTAAGATCAATAATAAATTTCAAGAATCAAGTCCAATGACGGATATGGTAAGCACCGAGAAAATGATTGTAATACCGTTCAAAAAGAGCGCTGATGAAGAAGTATTGGAAACTGATGATGACACTGATAACAAAAAAAGACAGATGAATAGGTTCCATGTGAAGGATTCCAAAGACATGATTCATACGCTTAGGAATAAGAAGCAATCGAGTAATGAGAATCACGTTGACGCTCATTTAAGAGATGCTGAAAATGTTCTTGATAAATTGAAAGTTGACTTGGAACATACTATTAAAGAAAATTTGATAAACAAAGATGTGATGCCACTTGATAAAAGTGTTGCACTTACCGAAGATAATTCAGATAAAGGTCATCTGGAACGTAGCAGTCTTAACTCTAAACTAAAGAATGATTTGTTGGATTTCCTAGAAACCGATGATGAAACCAGTAATATCACGGATGAGGAAGCTAATGAAATTCTAGATAAGTTATCGGAGAATAAACGAAAGAAACGAAATTTCGACGATTTGAACTTAATGTCCAGTCAGGATTTCAACGATTTCTTGAATTCATTAGAAGAGAAGGAAAATGTTGCTGATCCATTTGAAGCAGATTACGATTTAGAAAATAACAACGAACGTAAAGGGAGAAGTTTCAATTCTCGAACTTTGAAATCAATTGAATTACCAAGAAGCAGACGTGAAAGGAGTTTAAAAGATTTACTAGGAATGACCAATGATGAAGACTACTCCGAAGATAGGATCGATGATTATATGGATGTGAAAAGCAAACGTTCGGAAAGTCACCAAAAGATTAAATCTAAATCTAAAGCAAAGTCCAAGAAGAGTAAGTACAAGAAAAACAACAAGAAACATAAAGATGAAAAAGTTGAAAGTGTTGCCAAAGAGGAGATAGATAAAACCAAGAAAAGTAGTAACAGTAAAAAGGTGAAGAAAGATGTCGAAGAAGTGGAAAGACTCGAGGAAAAGTTAAATATATTTACCAATAATTTGGATCTTTTGAAGAAACCTGATGGTAAGATTGAAGAGAAAAGGGATAATGAAAACTTTATTGACGCTAATAACGCAAGAGCTGTAAGGCGCACATCAATTTTTAAAAAAGTAGACAAGGAACCGAAAACTAATTATTTGACGCAAGAAAGTGATGATAACAGTAAACAAGATGATGACAATAAACATATTGAAGAAAATTCAAAAACCAATGATGATTCTAATACTAAAGAAGATGACGAGAATATCAATAGTGTTGCAGAGAATGTGCCCAGGCAAGTAGATGAAACTTTGGGAAAAGCTGAGGAATTCGATGAACACGATGGCGAGGATAAAGTAGATAATCCTGTGGGTAATGAATTGGATATTATCGAGAAAACTCAAGCTATTCTTCTACATATAACGAATCCTCCAACTGACTGCAGCACTTCAAGAGGTGAATACGATGATAGTGATGATATGAGTTCATACGATGGAAAAGCTATCAGGCATAGAGATGAAGGCGGTTTGAAAGTGAAACATCAAAGGGTTTTCAATTTAGTTGATAATGCCGGCGACGATGTCGTCGGAGAAATAATGAGAATTGTAAACAATTACAAAGAGAAATCGCTGAGGAGCAACAAGAAAAATGAAAAAAAGGTCCACGAAGATGAGGATGAGAATAACTTGGCAAATCAAACTGGAAAGGATCATATGGATAGGCTTCATCCGAAGATTGTTAATATGAAGACGTGTCATCGGAGACCAGGAACCGATCATAATTATCATCAAAAGCATACTGAAGATACAGAGTTTGTAGCTCCTAAACCAGTAAAAGAAGCATTCACTGATTTGGATGGATCAACGTCCAATAATAAGCAGGAAGAGGAAGAATCGTTCAACATCAAACGGGATTTGAGGAATGACGAAAATCCTATGCAATTTACACCTGATAGCTTTGAAAGTTTCAAAGATGTTATCGAAGAGAAACCTGATTTTAGCAAAAACAAGCTGACAATACGGTTAGCGAGTAACGCTGAGCGCGATAAAAGGTATTTGAAAAATTTAAAGAAGTATAAATACAAGAAAAGGGTTAAAAGGGATTTAGATCAAGATGACGATGAGATTATTGATAACTTGCTATCGCCCATGCAACCTACAAAGAAAAGATATCGCCGATTCCAGAACGTCTATTACAATCCGTATTTGTATAACAATTTTTTGAGATACAAACTTCAGACTCAAAATGTTTCGGAGGAAGTAACAACACACGCAAGTTCGAGTAATCCGAGTCCCGAAGCAAGTGGCAATGGTACGACTGTAATGCCTCCTAATGGTGTAAATCAAACCGTAGCAGCAGGCAACGAGACTTGTCCTGAAGATGTTACAAGTAATCCGCTTGATAAGCAAACTGATAAAGGTAAGATGAGCCATGAAGAAAAGAAGAAGTTGAAAAAGAATAAGAAAAAAATGAAGGACGAGTGTCTGGAAGAAGAAACGTACGATCTAAGACATAAAGGTGACGAGAACAAAAGTGAAACTGAAAGGGAGAAGCAGCTTCGGATTAAGAATAGGGAGAAGCTCAAGGTTTATAATTTATTTATTTTTGTGTGTGATTACGTGTAAATTATTATATGCTTGCAGAATGATAGAATGGAAAATCGACAAAAGGAGAAGGAAAGATTAAAAACGATTTTAAATGGTCATATGATCAATGATATACTTACGAATTTCGATATAAAATTGAAAGAGAATGGTCATCTTTTCGAGCGTTTCAGCAATTCGATTGGCAGGCAGTGCATCAAGGATCAAGTCGTAAGTTCTATTATTATTAATTATTTGTTTATTTGTATGTATTTTGTTATTTAAAGAATGTAATTGAGAAACGAAGGGATGAGCAATCAAAGAAAGATATAAAACATGCGCAGCTGATGCTGCATCAAGTTATAGTGATGTTGAATAAGATTGTCGCGGATCAGGTCCATCGAAGGACGTGCCTGGCGCTTCCACCAATTCTGGATAGTTTCCTAGGAACATTGGCCACTCCGAGCATATCAACTAAGAGCAAACAGATCTCCGAAGGATATCCATTACCTGAGATACATGGAAAGAAGCCGAACAGCAAGAATGGAAAACCGGATGAAAAGCAAGGCGATTTTCTCTTCGATCACGAGGACGATGGGAAGCCAGGTTCTCCGAACAATGAGATAACGATGAAAAAGAAAATTGTGCTTATCAAGAAGTTACTGAATAAATATAACAATATGAGCGATTCGTGTCAGATTAAAGTGGAACCGGTGAGGGATTATCTCGTGGAGCACCTCAGTATGCTGGAGAAGCTGTCCAAGGAGAAGAAGACGGAAGTCGATGAGATTTGCACGGCGCTCCCAGGTTTCGAGGGAAACTGCACGACGACGACGGCCGGTCCTGCAGCAGTCAATCACGGACACAAGGAGGCCGGAAATAGCACTGAACATGCGGCCGGAAGTTCGACGGTGACCGGAAACGAGACGAGTTCCACTGTTGAGTTGACGACAACTGGGACGGCGACGACCACTACGACGACGGCGGCGTCTCCGCACGACTCCAATCCTGCAGCTAGATCCTATTACAATTTCGAATATCCGGATCGTTTCCGGTTTCTGAACAACGACAAGAAGATACTTTCGGATAGGTATAGGAAGTTGGTAGAGGCGGCGGATAGTTATAGGCGAAAGAGGCAGATCGAGAAAAGGCTTGTCAGGTTATTCGGAGGCGGTGGCGGCGGTGGTGGTGAAAGCGGCGGAGATGCAGACGCCGTTGAAACGCGAGAGAAGAAGGAAGTTCCGGACTTGAGGGATATCGCCTTCGAGGCTCCCATTGTGTACAGTTTGGATGACTGAAGGAAAGCTTTAACACTTATATACAAGTTTTATATTATATTATTATACTTTTTAGATGAGTAAAATATTTAATTCTTTCTTATTAAATTTGATTTGCATTTCTCAAAACTAAATACTTACCAATTAAAATAATACATATTTTGTTTCTTCTAAATATTACATTTAGTTGATTGATATTCTTGTAGAAGAGAAATAATTAAGTAGCAACAAAAAAAAGTGTGAGAATGATCCATTAAGATCAATGTGAAAACAATTTGAAAATGAGGGTACACAAATTTTATATTTTACAAAAAAAATCAAATAAACAAATTAATAACATTTTATCCTTGAATAAGATGTTAATAAATTAAAGAACTAAATAAAAAAAAAAACTAATGTTATAATTAAAAACAACAAGTTTATAAATACGATTGACAAATTACGAAAGTCATGCTTATTGTGAGGCGGTAACTAAATTAATGACTAACTTTCATTAATATGAGGTTAATCGAATTGCAGTTTCATGAATTATATTTTTCATACATGACTAATTGAATGCAAGATTTCTTAATGGTATTATTAATTAATTGAATACAAAAACAAGAAATTACGATTTTACATAACATCAATGATTTGCTCATAATGGATTCAATATGCATTTAATTGAATTTTTAATATTTATTTAAACTTCTTCATTGTTTCAAATATCGCAACCAAAATGATAAATAAAAATTATCAATGTTTATTAAAAGTACATTTTACACATTTATTATTTTTTAAATTAATATAATAATTATTATTATTGATCTATAAAAAAAAAAACTTGTATGGTTTATTTGCATTAATCTAATTAAATGGATATAATCGATATGAAAATGTAACATGGACTTAAATAATTATGGACAAAAAAGAGTGAAAAAATGACATGAATGATTGTGTTATTTATAATGTTCTTTAAATTTAGTTGTTTAATTGGTATGAATAAACAAATTATGTTGGAAGTGAATAAATCGACGCACGAATGAAACCTTTTTAAATCTAACGACAATCGACTACATTTATCTGAATATAAATACAACAGGCTGCTGCGATTTTGCTATCCTTTTTATGGATGGATACATATATATATTTTCCCCCGAACCTCCCCATTCCAGTTCGATGTGTCCCTCGAGTGTCCCATATTTTATAATCGTGACTTCGCTATATCAATTTGAGATCGACGTCGAGGTGAGGGCAGGAGGCGGCGGCGGTGGTGGTTTTGGTTTAGGTTTTACTACTATAGCTGCAGGACGAGGGTGGTTGCTGGAGGCATTATTTACGACAGGACGCGCCGCACTCGTATAGAACAATTTGCCGCCCCCCCAACACAGTGAAACTCGCTCATTCTTATCAATAACACCAGGAATTATATCGGCATCCGGTGTTTGGTAGGGAAGGGGTGGTGTTCAGAAGGGGATCGGCCGGCCGGCCGGCCGCACACACTCACCCCGACACTTTTTTTCCCTTATTTCCTTGCTGCAACCGCTGAAAAATATATGCCCGACGCCGTCCGTAAGTTCACCCATGAGGCCACTAATCGGGCTCATTTTTAACACACCCCTCCGACCCTTTCGTTTCTTCTTCTCTCTTTTATTTTCGAGATCCCACAAGAAACGAAGACGAACCGAATCCGACTTATAAACTCTACTCGGTAGGGATCAGCTCGAGGGTTTCACTACATATGGCAGATATATATTCCAGACTTTAAACACAACCCCATCTGCTGTACTATATACAAGCACACACAAAAAAAACTATAATTGAAAGCAAAACACATATAGTCATATAATCATTTCACATCTTTATGCTGCATTCACACAATAAATGTCATCAGACATGTCGTTCAGGTATACCAATTAATATATATTTTATTATGACTATATCCTTATCGACATAACTTATCGACATAACTTATCGACAATCGATTTCGCACTATTTGAAACCGGGCTAATCAAGAAACTTAATTCATAAACCGCACAAAAAGAATCTTGCATAAAGGAAAAAAAAATATTTTGCTCTATTAAAATAAAGCTTCTATTTAAGTTTACATTTTGTATTTTTATTGTTACAATAAATATTATTATTAAATAAAATATATAAGAAATTTGACTTCATTTGTCATATATTGAGGAAGAAAAACTAATTTTAAAAAATCTCAAGAATGTTAAATTTATAAATTTTCCTATTACAATTTTTATACAGTTTCGATTTTTTTTTTCGGTTTTTAACATTATTTAAAATCAAACTTGAAATTAATATTATTTTATTATTCTATGAGTTTTGTGTAAAAAATGTGTTGTACATAAGTCGAATTTGTTCGTAAGTCGGGGGAATTTAAAAAATTCAAAATACACGTATCTTACCACACTTTGTCATGGATTGAATTTGAAAAAATAGATTAAAGTAAACAAAATACTTACTTACAAATACTTTTCAATTTAGACATCACAATTATTTAATAAAAAACGACAAAAGAAGCAAATTCAACAAATCAGATAGAGTACATCTTCCAAAAATATTATATTTTATTAAAAAAATTATCAATTTTTCTTTGGACACTTAATTTTTGTTTATTACTATATATCTCCTTGTAACAAGTTAGAGCTTTTAGAATTTTGTTCGTAAGTCCGGGAGTTTGTAAGTCGGGGGATCCCTGTAATAATATTTTAAATATCAAATTTCACTTACTAATCAATCTTGTTAGAATTTCCACTGTATTTATCTAAAGTTACTGTAATTTATTGTGTAATATAAACTACTTGTGTTTTTCATAATTATAGAATTTGAATGTTAAATTTCTCATTTGGTAATTACACCAACAGTCAAATGTTTATTTTTTAATTAAAAAACAATAAAGAAAAATTGTAACAGGTTAATTTCAAGCTATATTTTATGTAGTGTTTCAGTGAATATTCTAATTTTCAGTAAATACAATAAAAATAATTTAATACATCACGGAGCAATTAATTAAGATAATTGAAAAAGAAAAGCAAAGTATACTTGAAGAGCGTTGTATTTCCTGAAATTAACCCCTTGTGTTGAATGTCTTTTAATGGAAAATAATAAAATTCGAAAATTAGCATATTCATAAATGCGAAGTCAACGCAAGCGTGTACAATTTTTTTTTTGTTCACTTGCTTCCTTGTTCACACTTTAATGTTTGACGACGAGGAGAAGATTGTATGAAAGGGGAGGCGAAAAAGAAAAAATGTTTATTAAGATGGAAAACAAGGGCGCAATTTAATCGCAGCCGTAAATCAATTGGCCGTGTAATTAGTGCGTTTATTTTTAATTGCGCTCTAAAAAGCGCGTCCGTAGTTGTAATTAACATCCCTTTTTTTGGAAGGAAGGAAATTTGGTGAGGGGGTGGCGAATATTATGTAAATGCGGCCGCGAAGGTTTCCTGCACCTGAGCCATGATCTACATCCACCACTCCCCAAAAAAAAAATATATATGGGAAATGAGACTAAAAATAGAGGATAATAAAAGTACAATGAAAAGATGGATATAACGATGGGCAATAAAGTAATGGAACTGCGAAAGGACTTTGTTTCGTTATTAATTAAGTCTTGGGAGGGTTAGGGGAGCGGCGGCAGTCTGAGGAACAAGTCGTCTTAATAAGTTTACGTCGGATAATCCCGGGCGCCGCGTTTAAAAGGCGGATTTTGGCGGTTGAGGATTGAGAGGAAGAGGAGGATGAGGCCTTTGGATGGGAGATCTCGGGCTTCCGTCTTCGGTGGAAGGAGTTGGATGGAAGTTTGGGCATTGTTGTTATCCTCTATTCCCGATCCTTTTACCGGATTTATATATCCACTTCTCGCGGAAAAATAATGCAGAGCCGCGTCGCGTACACCACCTGCGGCTAAACCTAAAACCGGGGATTAGGTCTCTCCATCTCTTCCTTCTCCGCAACCGCTTCTCTCCTTCTTCTCTTCAGCAAATCTATCCCTCAGGTCCAGACTATCCCTGTTGCAACCCCAGCTATTTTTCGTTTACAAATTACTGAAGGGAATCATTCAATTGCGACACACGCACGCTCCACGAATATCCTTTTTTTTTNAAACGCTATATTAATCATTAGGAATATATATCCTTTTATATACGAGCAAATATTTTAAAGTTTCCAAGACAAATCACAGCTATATATACAAAAAAAAAAAGTAATTTAGATCACAATTTATCGCAAAGTTTTATGATTCTTCCATCTCATCTTTATGTTGCTAAACATAAAAATGAATACATATTGTCAATTGAATGCATTTTTCTAAATATGAAATTCAACCAAATACTTTGTTTTTGCTGAACTTTCTTAATTAAAAAAAACGTTTATATCATGATTTGTACAGAAGATTTAAAAATGATCTAGCAGGCGCGCAACCCGGGACTTCTCTTTTCATCGTCACTCGTTATGAGAAACTATGTTTTTTTTTATTTGAATAAATAAAAAATATTTCTATAATATTTCATTTCAATAAAGTGTACATATGGACAAGTTTTTTTAGATTGTGCAAGTTTATTTTGCTTATTCTGCATAGTGGTATTTACACAATGCATTTGTTTACTTAAAAAAAAACCTGGAAATGTGTAAAATAGAATACATTTTAGTTTGTATCAACAACTAGTAAATTCAATAACATTTTTTTTTGTATAGATTTAAATATTCTATTTTATTAATAATATTTAAAGCTATTATATAACCCATTTGGACATACGGCATTCAATTACGAGGGTCTTCATGTAACACTACTATCGATGTGATCCAGTGGTTCCAATCAAATACGCTGCTACCGGGCTACCATCGTATATCACAAAAGACGATATCCTTTACCGACACCAAACTAGTGAAGGAAGAGATAGTAAAATCAGCGTTAATTATCAACAACGGATATTCATCCAAACTCCCTTGCTGTGGATTGAAGATTGAAGCGTTTCAGGCCCCAAGACCTACCAAATCGTTTCGAGAATAAGTAGTTCGTGAGTGCGTGTCTTAATTGTTAAATGAAATGTGAAAACACTGCTTTTTCAAATTTGAACGCGTATTACAGCAATATGGATAAGATCACAGGAATGATCTATACTTGCTGGATTCCCCATACATTCAGCTTTCATGTGCATATTTTGGATTCGTTCTATCTATCATGTTTTCGAGTAAATCAATGAAATGTGAAAACACTGCCTTTTTCGAGCGTTAATGTTTCATTTTTTCAACTTTGATCGCGAATTACAGCCATAATTATGTCCTCAGACAGAAATTTCGTTCTCTAATTTTCAATTTCATTTATAGTTATAGATAAGAGCACAAAAATGTATCTATACTTGCTGGATTCCCCAAAACATTCAGCTTTCATGTGCATATATTTCGGATTCATTCTATCTATTATACTTTTCGAGTAAAATAATGAAATGTAAAAAGACTGCTTTTTTGAACGTTTTAATTTCAATTTTTGAACTTTGA
>NW_017097072.1:0-4232 GCF_001412225.1 Nicrophorus vespilloides
AATCGATAATCTTTTTCATATAGATAAATGCTTAAGATTTTGTCCCGATCTGATAATAAACAAAAACTACTAAGGCAGATTCTCGTGGGAACTGTTCATCATCAATATATACAAACCCTACTCCCGATCACAACTTCCACCCGTATAATATAATTAACTTTGTAAGTAAAATAAAGATTTAGAATTAGTCTCAGCAAATCTACAACGATAGAAGAAGCTTCGCAACCTTTTAAGTATCTATCATTGTCTTGGAAAGAACCCCAAGAGTACCAATTATTATAATAAACTTGTTTAAAACCAATTTAAAAATTGTTAAAAAATTGAATTTTAACTGAGACTCCACAACGACAACACCACTGTGTCCAGAATTCCATCCATGGGACACGACAGTAATTTATGAATGAATAAATACGTTTGTATATTAATTTACTTATCTATGACTGTTTCAATAAATATCATTATTTAATGTTTAGAAATTTTGAGATAATAAACCTGGGCGGATTTTCTACACAAACATTATTATACACATGTCCTTACATACATATTCACCATTTCAACAATTGCCTCAAAGCCCATCAAACTTCTTGCCCTAAAATGCAAAAGGCGAAGAATCCTTAAATTACACTACAGATACTCTACAACAGCGATCGGGGTACTTTTTTTTAACCATTACCCCAAAATATTATTGCGTAAGTCGATATTACCCCCCCCCAATCTTGAATTCATGAAACAATCAATGTAAATTTTAAATAAACATTATTTATTGAATTAATTTGAATTTACATATTTATAAAAAAAAAGTTACATTAAAATAGTAACAAATAGTAATAGACAAACAAAATAAAATTCTTAAATTGGAACAAACAAAAATTAAAAATTAATTGAAAACTTTCACCCTTTAGGTTTTGAAAAAATGATAAATGTTTGATATAATTACTTCAAAATTGGGACCTTTTGATGTAAGAGCAATTTGAATAGTCTTCGGCGTTTAATCGATTTCTGTTTTTCGTTTTTATGTTCATTAGTGTGGAAAAGCCTTGTTCACAAAGGTAGGTTGTTGCAAATGGCAGCAATTTTTTTACCGCCTCCTCATGTGCAATTTTGAAAGCCTTTGCAGCCTTTGCAGCCTTTGACAACCAAAAAAACGACAAGATTTGCTTTGGTCTCAAATTGAAAACAGTATTGGAAGGAAGTTCAAGAATTGCCTCTGCCAAACCTGGAGGTTCTTCTGGTATGTTAGTAATTTCACATTTAAAAGGATCTACAACCCAATTCACAGTTTGTACATCAAGATCTGAAAAGTAGTCAGAGAACCGCTCTCTGAGTTTGGTAAGATGAAATTAGGAAAATTACCCTAAAAAAAATCATTTTTACCCCATTTTGGGTAATTTACCCCGGTTCCCCAACCGCTGCTCTACAACTTAGTTAACAGACCAAATAAAAAACTCCAGGGGCGCCATGCAACAAGAATATTTTCACAAAATCATCACACCAGATCATTCTTCACTAAACCACCCATAACTTGAACATGTAATAAACCCAAAAACAAAATTCCTTTCCCTCCAGCAGTGCTTGCAAGCAACGCACCTCCAGATAACCCAGACATCTCGTCATTTATAGACACTATAAACATAAAATTCCTTCCTTTATCAACTTAAACAACTAATCAAACAATGCACAATTCAATTTAACATTCTAACGAATAACATGTAATGTCTCTAAGAGCTCAAGCTCGCAAAAAAATCACTTAAATCCTTGTAACACTGCTCACATTAATAAAGAAATTTTATAATGAAAAAAAAACGGGAGATAATCAACAGGAACTATAATTCTTACTAAAGTCGTGAAATACCGGTTACGCCACTGGCTGAGTGAGATACATCATATTTCAATGTTAAGGTAAAGTTAAATTTAGACACATAAACAGACGCTCTCATCTATATTTACTAAATTTATAATTACACACTTTTTTTTTGTTGTCGTCGACTAAGATTCTTGTTTTGTTTTCAGTTTTTCAGACATCTTTACACACATACACACACAAAAAAACTATTAACGTTCTGGCACACTTCATAACCAAAGGATATTTGTTTTCGCATCCAAAACGAAACACCAATAACGATTCCTAATAAACTTCGTAAATCAAAGAACTCAATTTGTCCGCATTTAAAATTTCAATTTATTTGCGAATCATAAAAATATATATACCGCGGCCATTGAACCGTTTCATCCATGCCAATGAATATTGAAATTTTTGCTTTCATCTAATATTAGAAAAGATTTTATAAACAACAAGAAATACTTTAATATTGGTGATTAAATAATGTTATTACGGTATAATCTAGAGACCTTCGATATAAAAACACATTTTTCAACAGGTCCTGTGGCGCAACGGATAACGCGTCTGACTACGGATCAGAAGATTCCAGGTTCGAATCCTGGCAGGATCGACAATTCTTTTAATCTAAACAAGATTTCTTTTATGCAAATCTTCGATTACAATGCGAGTTCTTCATAGTAATGAACAGAAGTAATTTGATACAATACTTTTGTAATTAAGCAAATTTAAACAAAACGAAAGTTTTGAAAAAAAAAATGTTAGGAATATAAATGAAAAGAATGCGTGTGCTATGATTTGAAAAAAAAAAGCGCAATGGTACGAAATATATAATTAAACGACTGTAGGTGTTGACTGACGGATTGTTTCATCTCCGCTCTTGAAGCGTTTGATCTGCGCTGTTTAGAATCGTCGTATATTCATTTTACTCACTTCTTTTTCATCCCGCTAAAGACCAAAAATGTAAACAATGTTCTGTAACAAGTTGTCATTTGTTACGGGTAAGTGAGAAACACAAGTAACATGTGTGGCTGTGACGACAGCGCAAAAAAAGAAGGACTCGTCTGGAGAAGTGCCAGGAAGGCAGGCAGGCAGCAAAAACATTATTTCAATTTTAATGATCGACCGCATCTCGTGATTTATTTCCCCTCCACAATAAAACAACAATAAGGATAACTCGTAATTTATTTACGTCGCTGATCATAGTATAGCAAATATTGCTATCTTTTCAAAGAGCTCCAGAAAATCCTAAATAAAAAAAGATGTATGTAGATATACATAGAATTAGTTATAAAGTTCTTAATATAGAAAAATGTAATATTCCTTATTTCTATGTTAGCTTTCTTATCTATATTGTCATTCTTATCTACAATTACATTCAAATATTTACTGTGTCAAATCTACTTCTTTGTAGTTTAATGGATCCATGACCACAAAATTTCTTCTCAACTAACTAACTAATGATATTACATAGAAGGCATTAGTGAAAATTGTAAACATGATCGATGCTTAAAGTGTCCCATTTTTTTTAAATTAATTATTTTTATATCAATGTTATGCAATTATTTTTTATAAAAATTTGGATCTAATTAACATTGCTGTTGAGCACAGGTTGAAAAACACTGGTCTACATCAATAGTTTTTTAATTTGTTTTTGTAAAAACAAATAATTCAATTGTTTATAACTGGCTCGTTGGTCTAGGGGTATGATTTTCGCTTAGGGTGCGAGAGGTCCCGGGTTCAAATCCCGGACGAGCCCACTCTACTTTTATTTTTTTTTTATATTTCATAACATAATTAATTTGTTATCATCTAATTAATAACTGTGATTATAATCTAAATTTGAAACATTGGTAATGATGCACACTTGCTGAAATGGATATAAGCAAGAACTTTTCGCGAAACAAATTTTAAGCACTTCCGTTACGAACGATGATTTATACAGGTTTATTTATTTATATGATATTGGATAAAATTAAACTTTATTTTTAGAACTACTCTTCAACGCCGATCGGATTAATGCCGATACACACCTCTCCGACAGTTCGCTATTTCGAATCTGCTTTCTTTTCGCGTTCAGAGCAACAAAAAAAAATACAGAGTGAAGTATCGATAGATGAACACAAAAAAAATCCCATTAATAACATAAAATCTACAATTTTGGCTGCGTATCTGTCTCACTTATCAAAATGATACGAAAATTAATTATATCATACTTTAGTTAAAAAAAATAAATCTAAAACAAACATTCTTCTTTTTGCTATATTTGCAACGACTAACTTCCGGTAGATTATACCCGCATAAAACAATAATTATGAACATCCTCAATAGACAAAATGTAATATTTATGAAATAAAATTACACTCACTAATTGTCTATTTGTTTTTCTTCTACT
>NW_017097072.1:4256-33541 GCF_001412225.1 Nicrophorus vespilloides
AAAAAAAAAACAACTTATCGTTGACACCGTGACAAACGAGTAACAGGTGTATAGAGTTACATAACACTGCAACGGAATTTTGTGAAATGAATTATATTTTGAGAAGACGTCAACAATTATAAACGTTAATTACAAATTAGGAATATTTAAAAATAAATTTAAATGTTTGTTTTTTCGAAATCAATTAAATCTTTTAGTAATTTCCATAAAATTATATTTATTTTTGTTAGGACTTTACTAATACGCAACTATTTGTATACAGAATATATAGCTTAGAATCATAAATTATGTAAAACCAATATTTCTATCAATTTACTAAGATAATAGTAACAAATAAAGATAATATTATCATTAAAATAAATATCAATAAACCAGAATATTATCTTCGATTAAATATTAACAGATCACTTCCAGTAATTTGCTAAGATTGTTTGTTTTTCCTATATTATTTTCTAAATAATGAAATAAATTCTTCAAAATATAAACTTAATACTAGACAATTCAATTATACAATGGAACCTTCTACATCATTTATAAAACTTGTGTACATATATTTTGTGTATTTTTTAATATGTTTCACTATACGAGTAAAAATCCGGAAATGTTGGAATGGATTAAACTCGTAAAGCGAGGTTCCACTGTATTTATTAAAAGTGACTAGAAATGTAACTAAGTTACAAATAATAATATAGGGTTGAAACAATAATGGTTTTTTTAAATTAAATACTTTACTTGCAACTTTCCAAGTAACTTGTCAGTATGTGAATAAGTTCAATTTACGTTTTATTAACTATAATTTGATAACTTTAATATATAATTATCAAATATAATTCTTTAACTTCTCACAGTTAACTTTAACGTTATTAATATATTAGTAACAATCGTTTATTACCATAATTATTCTATTGAGGCTAACAAACAAATATGTGTATACGTTATGCACGTTTTATGTAATTATAAAAGATTTGATTAAATTGACAATCTGCTGCATGTTTTCAGCGGGGCAATTTCGTGAATTGGAATCAATTGACTCAATTCGTAAATTCACTCTTGAATATAATTTTCTTATTTAGCGAAGGGCCCCACAATTATCTTAACATAATTTCTTATTGATTGAGGATGTAACTTCTAGATCTCAAAAAAAAAAATTGTTAAAAAGATCAATATGAAAACATATTAATTTGTGTTTACTTCTTGCAAATGTTGCAATGAACAATACAGTCATTATTTTCAAAGAATTATATGAAAATTAGAAATGACGTCATTGATTTAAAGATAAATACAGTAGAACTTAACTATGTTTGTTTCACGATAAGTATTGGATTTGGTATTGCTTTATCTTGTATACAGTTTCGTTTAACGTCACTAGTTAAGTTCGTCGCAGCAATTTATATGCGAATCCCCCTAAAATCCTGCAAGATAAAAACTCCCCTCACACAATTTATTTTGGTAATACACCGGACAAATTGCTTAGCCCTCTCTGAATCGACTCATAAAAACAATATTGGATTTCAGCAAATCCCAATAATGAACTTTTCGTTTTATTGATATTACTAAACAATTTATTTACAATTTATAGTTTTTTTTTGTATTTATTTATATATATTTCCAAACTGTACTGCAGTGAATCCGCACTGATCGAAACCACACTTTTAATTGTATTAATAATTTGAGGATTACAAAAATAATATAAATTTTGTTAATTTTCTTGTTAGAAATTGAACATTTACATTTAATTGTTTTTTTTTTAAGTGCATAAAGTGATTATTCGTAGATAGGTAGATAATACAAAGTTACGCGCAATTATCGGCAACAACAATGACCATAATGTGTGCATGGAGAGAAAGTACAGTTTGAAACGCTTCTGGAATTATTAATTGCTGGAAAATGTTGCAAAATGCCTAATATGATTTTGTGTAAAACAAGTAAACAAATATTGCGAGTCGATTTAAAATGGACTTCGAATCTTTCTTTCGAAATTACACAACAATATATAATAGGTAATGTTTCTGTTTAATTTCCAATTTTCTATTAAATTGTAAATACTTTACAGATATTAAGAAATAAATGAGTATAAATATATAATTAATAATCTTGAATTTCTGTATTAAATAAATATGTTGCTTCAGTTTGTTTTAGATATGTACAGAAAATATGAATGAATATTTCAAGACGAGTTTTTGTTTATTTTTTCAATTTGTTCATTGATAAATAAACGTGATTTGGAAATATCACCGAAATTTGAGAAGTAAACAATGGAACCACGTCACGGCAATTATAGAGTATGAATATTTGAATGATAGAAGTGTTTTTTTTTCTTGCATTTAAGGAATACTTGATTTATACATGCAGGTAGTATAAAAATAAATATGACAAATTAATCAATGCGTTCGACAATTCGCGTCGTTCACAAGTGAATAATGAAAATATTTCAGAGTTAACTTTTGGTTTAGGATGCGAATAACAAATATTTGAATGGCCGTAAAGTGTGCGGCATCAATAAAACGATTTTTAATGGGGGGGACTCGCTTTTATTTATTTGCGGCCAATTATTCATAGGATTATTTCGAGATTTGCGGATAATTACTTGCGAATGTGAATCACAGTTTATCACTGCTTCGAATGGTGAAAGGCAATTGCGATTATGTTCGATTACCTGGCGTACGGAAGATAATCACTGATATCAAACACTTTGCAGTACAGTTGCAGGATGCGGATGCAGGCCAACCGGAAATCGGGGAACTGATGGTCCTTCTGGACCAAAACACTCTTGTCACTGAGCATGCTGAGGACGCCGGTTGTTTTTGTTGTTGTTGTCGTGGGTGACTACTTTCGCCCGCAAGATCCGAATCACAACTGAACGCGCACCGACATAATCGTGGCGATAAGGATATTGTTATGCTTTTGAATTTGGGTGGCGGCGGGAAAACTGCCCGGAAAAACTTTACTCGCGTGTTTTTGTTTTCCTTGTTTTCGCGATGCGAGCGACACGACAGCAACACGTGAAATGATCGAATTAAGAGGGAAAACGCGCGCCACGACTCGCGCGCATCATCAACTCGCGCTCTTCGTCAAAAAAAAAATAAAAAACCACCCGAGAGATAAGGGACGACGACGACGGAGTTGGAAAACCGCTACGATTAAATGGACAAGCCATCCGCACTCTCTGATTTCCTTCTTGTGATATACGAGTACGCGACATCGCCGTCTATAAATAATGTTAGTTATTAGGTTAAGCTTTCATAAGAAAATAGTTTTAAAAATAGTCGCTGTTCGGTGGATCTTAATAATTCATACTCTTGATTAATGGACTCTTTTACACCGACCGCTGTGGGTTTTTCTTTTCCTTTCCTGCAAGAATCCGCCGACTCCTCGAAATTAGAACCGAATGCATACATACATGCATTCATACTACCACATTCGTTGGTATTACTAACTATTCAAATAAGTCCGTATCAGACGCTGCTGATAACCATTGGCTTTCTAATGCATTCCTTTCCTTCTACACAAAACATCCACACGTTGTCATTGTGTATCATTATTAACGTACGCATTTGATTCATTAACACCACTGTTCATTTGAAGGTTTCCATTTACATAAAACATTATTGTTTCGGTCATAATTAGGTTTCCGCACGGTTAAATTTAGACTCGCGCCGTATTTTCGCAAATGTGATTCAATCATGTTGCAAGTACATCCACACAATGAGTGAAAGCCAAATCACCTGCGTCCGTATTTCCCCCCCATATTTTTACTTTACCTTGCTTTATTTTAAAGTGCAGAATCCTGTAATAACAACATGCATCATAATACAACGCGAAGCTTCATGAAAAACTCAATAATTCGGATTTACTACTTGCGAATTCCTATTTAATAATTTGAAAAAGTCCAAATCAATTTTATAAATGTTCTCATTAAAAAAACAAACATTTTATTTAGTAAATACATAAATTGAAACAATCAGTACTAAAAATGTAAATTTAAACTTCATAACAATCGAAGATAAAATTAGAATCGTGACTAATATATCAATTCGTTCTACTACATTGCTTTTTGATTATATGCATTCGGATTATAGTTATATGTATTAAATGGCGAAGAACTAACATGTATTTACTACTACTACAAGAGATAAAAATGAGTGTTTTACAATAATGAATAATTTAGATTGAGTGCAAGGAAGTCTTTAATTCAGTTTTGCAATTACTTAAATGCATTTGCACTTTATAAATAAGTTTCCAATCACAATCAAACATAATTCCGCAATGCGATTAACTGATTATATAAAATAATCGTTTCCTTCGTTTCGACGTAAATTTTACAGGACAAAACTGCTACAACCGTTTCTAACGGCAATGAAATAATCTCACACCGCGACACTGATATCCGTTTTCGCAAATCTTTTCTGTCGGAACGCTCCGCGTTACGCGTATTAATTTTACAACCGAATTTACTACAATCTTGAGTTTCTTCACGTAACAATTACATGTTACAATTAGACTTCCTATCGCGCTTCCTCGATTAGTGCTGATTCGTTAAAATGACATTATTTAATCAAAAACTTTTAAGTTGTTTTATTAGAAAAAATAACTGCGAATAATCCCACTTCATAATCCACTAAATGAACTGCAAAATGCAATAAAACTGAAATAGAATCAATCCTCTTCAAAGTTATTGCACAGTGTTTAAATTTTCCAATAAAGTAAGTTATAAAAAGCAACTGTTTATTGATTATGATATTTTGTTTTTTAAATAAATAAACATATTTAAATTTTATGTGCTCTAAAAAAAAACTTCATGTTAAAATAGTAAACACATTAATAATCAATGTTATTCTAAGATTCATATTTTTTTTTCACATATTACTTTTAACAAGAAAACAATAGCTTTTTTGTCTTAAATAAAGTGAAAATTAGTAACATTTATGTATATTTAATATAATTAAAGTTATCTGTACAATTGCTGGAGACACTTTGCAATTAATAATTAGTATTTATAAATGAGACTCGTTATCACCAATAACTCAAAGAGTACAAAAGAATTTATTATCTGCAGTGTTATAAGGATTCAAGGTCTATGCATTAATATAGTGAAGTAAGTGCATTCTCATAGGAAAATAGTAATTATTCCATTGAGTACAAATGCAATTACTGTGATCATATAAACTGTTGAAATGTTCATATGTTATCTGCTTTTATTTATTTAATTTTGGACAAATTTAATGATTTTCATTGTAAACTTATTATTTAATAAACATTCTAAAACATTCCTTTGCGTAAAAATGAAAGTATAAATCTTCATTGAATTCAATACAATCATATATTACGTAATTTTTCTCGCTATTATTGAGCCAAAAGAAGGAATAGAAAATACTATAATTGGTTAAGCTCTTTGCAGTAAAATTTTCTTAAAATTGTGACTATCTTAAATTTTCTGTTGTAAATCACTGCATTATTGAGTTCTTATTTTTAGAAAATAATTGTGATGTATCCGTAGTGGATTTAGTACTAGAAAGGTTGAGAACAATGGTAATAAACAAGGTAATTAAGTTTTCGTGCGAAGCTTTTGATTGTTTTCCAAGTAGAAACATAGGTAGCAGCAGCATAAAAAAAACTGTTTGTTGTTCCTTCGGTGCGGAATCGCGCGTAGGTTAAAAGGAAGCCAAACGGCAATAAATCACCCGAAATGATTTCATTATTATTTCGACTTTATTATTATTATTCCGGGTTTTATTGGCGCTTTTCACGTAAACACTGCCGCGAATTTGATTGACAAACAATTTTCCTAATGGAAATGCACCCGGGGAATGTTATCAAATAAGAGCGGAATTCTCTCGAAATAGAGGCTCTAATTTCCTCGAGGACAGCCATCGTGTTTACCATTCAAGCTCATTACTTCGCTCTTATTTTCATTCCGGAGATCCTAAGCATTCATTCTTTGCTTTGTGTGTATTTTTTGTGGAAGAAAAAAAATCGTCGTTGTCTAAAAATGTTCTAAAAATACAATGCATTTTAACGAGCGCAATTTTTGGCGTTAAGCCAACACAGAACACCATCATCCACCAAAGCAAAAAAAAAATGAAACGCTAAAACACGTATATTCTAATGCAAAAACAAACAAACAACGCGAATCGATTTGTAATCATTGACGAAATCCTAGCTTCATTTTTTTTTCGCCTCGAGAATGTCACTGTCTAACCTTTAGATGCAGTCAGCATTTCTCGAGCGATCCAAAAATCTCATGCACCGTTACACCTGTTAATGGCCCCATTTTCCTTAATATTAGAAGCGACTCATTTGCGAATATTTCATCCATAATATTTTCCCATCTACAAGAAGATACGCTTTTTATTGTCAACCTTCAAAGTTTAAACGATATCAGCTTCCAAACCAGACATTTTATTACTGAATAATGAATCATACAACATTATATCTGCATCATTTTTATAAATTACATTGTCTGCGTTTATTTGATATACTAACAATTTATTTGCTCAATGTTTTGATAGTAAAAGAAAATATGAAATGTAATTTCAAAAAAAAAATCAAAAATTAAGAAAAACTCAACAGAAATTAGTAATTTTAATTATCTGCATTTCCTTAAACTTATTTGTAATTTTGTTTATTTTTTTCTGAAAATATCTTTTCCTATAAAGCAAATTGAATGGCGCCTAGGTTGGACTTATAGTAACTTAACATGATAATGCAATTATCATAGATTGCTTAGATCAAAACATAAAAATATCATTTATAACATATATTCAGCTTCAATTTATATTTGTAAAAGTTGACTAGTTTGCACAACAAATAATTGCCTGAACTAAACCGGTCCAATTATAAGAAAAGTATTTGTATAGTAACTAATTACTACAAAACCAAATTACAACAAAATAAAGAAATTTAGATCGTCAAGTTTTGAACTAGTGACAAAGTTTTAACTTAATTTTGTATTTTATGAGCAGAAACTAAGAAAAAAATACAATGTATCTTCTTTTGCATATTATTATATAGATAAAACTAACATTTGTTCACACTTTCGTTTATTTTTTAATTAGATTTAATTGCTTCACGAATAATATGCTTTGATTGGTGATTATTCCGCTTTCATTAATTTTATAAAATAATCCGCTACATTTTATATGATATATTCCAAAAAGCATGCACTGCTTAACATAAAAGACAAATTGGTTCTATATGAATTCTTCTCATTTTTTTTTTCATGGCACAGCGGTGGCTCCTTCGAAGCGGCAAAGGATGAAAGTGAATGAATTTTCTTTTCTCTCCGTCGCTTCCTTTTGCGCGCTAAAAATAATCCATTACGCAAGTTTTGGAAAGTGAACTATAAATGGCCAAACTAGTTCGAGCTCTCACATACACACACACACACATAGTGTTTCCTCTCGATGGGAGAGACGATTTTCCGGTGGGGACAAATTACATATTTGTACAAGCTAATACCTTTTAAAGCTTTCAGCTAATTTCCACGAAACCGCTGACACTCCTTAGGTCGCAGAAATCGCCACGCAACAACGGCCCAAGAAAAGACAAGATAGATGTGTTTCGAATCGTCGTATTTCCATCGATGATACCACAATCGAATCAAGGGATGGGCAGGCGCCGTTATGTAACCCGTAAAGGTTTGCCTCGAGCTCCCCATTAGGACGGGAAATGAAATCGACACCGATTTATTATTATGGGTAAAAAGCACGAAAGCTCCGCTCCGTACGGAAAATAAGAAAGCGCACGTGAACGGTTTCGCGCTTGTTGCCGTTGCATTCTTCGCACTACGGGCTTATTCAGTGCGAAAATAACGTTAAAACCGTTTTATTGGGACATTAAAGTGGTCTTGATGGAAAAAAAAAATAATACCTACAGCTTAATGGCGTACTTCAAATAACAAAGTCAATTTCATTAGTTTTATTAAAGTTGCTCTAATATCCTCTAAATCTAAACAGTATTAACAAAAGTAAAATTTAAACATTAGAAAGATTACTTAATTTAGTTTATTCTGATATACAATTTTCTAATTTATTTTTCTCAATTGTATAAAAAAAAAACTAAATATATCTTCAAAGCATATTTTTACGAAAATTAAAAACACGTTTTCCAAAATAATTGACAAAGCATATCTAGATAATGACCTAAATGATTCATGATCATTATTTTAAGAAAAAAATAAAGTAATTCCTTTATAGTTCAACCTCAAAACGGATGCGTAACCACAATTATGAAACTAAATTCATTGAATGCAATATAAAACCAAATTAACTGTGTAATAAAATTACACTATACCTTTAACTATAATTTATAACACACAATATTTCATGCTTTCATGTTCAAATTCGTTGATGCGGATGTGTAACCGCAGATGTGAGCGATATTACTACAGTTTTGGAAAACCAAATTACTTATTTACATCCTGTCCCACATATGTTAACTAGTAAGACAAATTTCATCATTTTCAAAAATATATTTCAATTGCAATTTTACTAATGCTTTTGTATATATCTAGCTGGCTGTAACAGATGCATGCGATCAAGAAAACTAAGTGCATCTATAGGCAACCAATAATACAAGACTGCGGCGGTGGATACAAACATGTAAATTTAATTCATTCTATCATGCGAAACTTTGTAAGGGATGATGAGTTCGAATCTTAGACCGGACTAAAAAAAAATCATTACAACCCTTCAAGTTGATGCAAAGATTCATTTTCTTGTTCAAAGTTGAAAAAAAAATGAAAAATTGAAGAAGTGCTTTCACATTTCACTGATTTTCTGGGATTAATCCGGAAAATGCACAAGAAAGCTGGATATTTGGGGAATGTTTGAATACTGTAATTTGTGTTAAAATCGTTTAATTAACTAAATTTAGAACATTAAAAGTGCATTAAAGTTAATGATGGCTCTGATAAAATGAATACGGATAATCGAAAGATCAATATTGATAATCGAAGAATAATAATACAGTTTAATAGCGTCGTTTATGCTATCTTCTACCGTGGATTTTCACTTAGATGCGACGCTGAAGTCAAACGATTTTGGCCCTTCAGATTCGCGATGGATATGCAAAGCGTGCGAGTGATGCAATTCAGAAGCATTTTAAGTGTAAATGAATAGTAGTTACCTCCAAACGTGCGGCTTAAAACCATCGCAATCTGCGCAATTGTCACACGGTTGTCCTACATCAATTTCTGCGATTTGAACACCCTGAAAAAGAAAATCGAAGAACATTTGTTTAATTTATCTAACAATTTTAAAAACAACTGTAACCATGTAACTTAACGCATTAACAAGAATTTTATTGATTAAATATTGCTCTACATTTTATGTATACAGTAAATTATACTCACTAAATAAAATACTTATAAATTTATATTGATTATTTACTTTTATAAATACAATAGGTAATACAAACATTTTTTTTTTCAATTTTAATTACAAATTTGAATATTTATTGTAATATTTCATATCATTGATAAATAATATCATAAATGAAATCGTGTTATAAAATTTGATGCTTAATGAGATTATAAAATGATCGAAATAGTAGCAAACCACAGTAAACTAATTTAGAAAAAAGCCAGAATTTTTCATCATAATTCGATGAAATTTTACAGATTGAATAACAATCTGAGCTTCAAGCTTCAATGTTAACTTCTTCATATTTACAAACACTATAAGACAAACTTTTTTTTTTATTAATTAATTATTTTGTAAACTATGTGGGTCTTATGTCATTTTTTTTTAACCATGAAGAAAGTATTTAAACAAATTTGTTTCCATGAGTCATCAGATAGCGCCCACGTGTTTACAATTTTTATGAAATCTTCAAACTTTTCATGTCAAAAAATGTCAAAATAATATAATTTTATAGAAATATCAAATAACATACAACTTATCATTAGATAATGTATAAAATCACTAGTTTAAGTATCAAAAAAGGTAAACTTTCAGTCTTTTCAAAACCTTTTTAAATTTGATTAAAACATTATTCTTACAATGATCTTCGAATTGTAACTGTAAAGTGCAGATAATAAGAATTATTTTAATCGTTATAATGAAACCTTTATTAGGATGTCAATCAGAATAGGATTGAATCAAGATAAAATTGTCATGAATCAATACAGATATATTTCGTGACCAAATTAACATGAATCGATTTGCATAATCTTAAGAGGTAAATGTGTCTTTTCACAGCTATGAATAATTTATTGTATTTCAATTACGAATTCATGATAAAAATGTAAATTATTGGTTTCTACACAATGCAATGTCTTCGCGGTAATCCAAAGTGATAAGTAATATTTTCTTAGAACTTTAATGGTTAGTTCTGAATCATTGGATTTCACAACAATTTCGAACAAATGAAACGAAAACTACCAAAAAGTATCCTTCGAACCGGATTTGAACCAGTGACCTATGGATGTCCATTCCTTATTGCTTTAACAAACTACAGTCCACCGCTCTACCAACTGAGCTATCGAAGGTTGAAGATATCAGCGCAGCGTGCGCTTTCCAATGTACTCAGTAAGTAATGTATACGAAATGGCAATTAGATGAAAAAAAAAGGCATCAATGTGGAAACCAGTATGCGTGAGGTTTTTTTTTTTATTAATTGAGACATTCACCTGATCGAATTCCAGGCATTTCCTGGCCGGAGTGGTGGTGGCGGTGGTAGTCTGGAATGGGACGTCTCTTTTGTAATCCGCATGGATGGAGGAAGGATGCCGATCGTTGTTCGTAATGTAAATGGAACTCGAATGATTCCTGTTCAAATAGCTCGACATAATTGTCAGAATAGCGAGAGATGCAAATTGTACAAATGGAAACCGGCTCTCGGGAGAGTGTTTTGTCGCGCGGCGACCGCTGCAAACTTTGTCGCAGAACTGAACTGAACCGCGGAGGACCTTCAAAAAAATCACGCTCGATTCCAAAGAGACAACCGAGCAGAGGGGCCTTGACTTAGAGCAGCAGCAGCATATTCATGTTCAGTTTCGATTCACACCTACAATTTTCTACACAAACCCAATATATGCATGCATTCACATTCTTTTTTTGCCACCCGAAATGAGCAAAAAGAAACGCCCCCGGGTGGACTCGAACCACCAACCTTTCGGTTAACAGCCGAACGCGCTAACCAATTGCGCCACGGAGGCATATATATAATCATACACAGAAGTTGTAAACATTACAATTTAGATTTTTCTTAAAACAAAATATAAAATGATTAAGTTTAATTATAAATACATATAGATAACCTTTCTGATATCTACCAATATTTTTTTTATTACTCAGACAAAAAGTGTAAATATTTAGCAAACAAAATCAATTTTCAATCCACAGATATGTACGAACACAAAATACGAATTCTGGTAAAACTAGTTAATATAATTATATAAATATACAAGTTTTTTTTATTAGCTGTTGTGTTTGAATATTTTAAGGATATTTATTAAATTTACTTAACATATTTATTTTCTTTTAAATTTGATCTTCAATTATTCTAATACCTCGAATAGTCCGGATATTCACTATGAAAATGTCGACTAGTAGCAAAATAATTAATCTCGAAATCAAATTGAGTTGATTGAAACTAATTTAAAACTTGATGTTTTTTTTTGTATCAATTATAATATTACTTATAATTCTCGATTTGCGCAACAGATTTCTGTTATCTACAGTTGACCGGATTGTTTTTTTTTTCATTCTGCCGTATAAATATTTGCACATTACATTCATCGAATTCAAGTTATTCCATTATCTGTACCATTTATATGCAATATTATTATCTAACAAAGACAAAGTCGTATAATAATTGTATACAAATATAGATGTAGAATGTGAACTTCATGCAACATTTAACATGCTAATGTAATTAATTCGTATACGATTTTATAAACGCATTGATTATTTTCAATCAATTGGAAATTTGCATCCGAGGCAGTCGTTAAAAAAAAATGAATGATCCAAAACTATAATAATAAACAGTAATCAACGTACAAAATGCAGTCAGTTTTATTAATATGCACAGCACGAACTCATGGCCGTTCTGTTGTCTATTTATATTACGATTTTCATCAAGATGTTGTTTAAATAAATATGTGTGTATAAAGGTTTATCGTTCATTACATGATTCATAAGATAACAGAAAATGTTACATTGTGCATTCGACGTTAAATACTAGAGGAGTTATATAAAAAAAACATAAATTCCAGATCAATACTTGATGGCAAATCGACGTGTGCCATCTATCCAAAGCACACTTTGTTGAAATTTCTTTAGTTCTCAAATATCAAGTATTTTACCCGATGTTTTCACTTTATTTTTGTGTATATTTTATATAATGTTTGATTTAGATAAAAAAAAATGTATATCGTTTTAATATTTAACAACGATTCAGAAAAGTGTGTGTGCTCGTGATAAAAACGGAGATTTACTTGCGTGTGTCATTAGAGAGGAATTCAGAAACGTGTCCCGATGGCAATACATTTTTTTTTTGTTTTTGGTGGTTCGAAATAACGAAAGAAGAAAAGTCATCAGGCGAATGGATGGATATATTCCACAGCCTACGCGCGCGCGTTTGGCCGAAGCCTCGTCTTTTCCATCTATGGCAAAGGCACGACTTGACGTCACCTTCGCTTATAGTCTACTTGATTGAGTAATATGCACAGAACGAACTCTTCTATACACGCCATATGTTCCTGGTTAACACAGCTCTACACAGCGGATTCTTTAAGTCTGCTTGCGATGCAACGTGCACAAACACACTTCATCCTCTTAACCATCCATCCATCCATCCATACTCTTCTACCTCTCGTCGCTGCGTTTTCATAATCATTAACACAAACAGGAAACTCGACTGATTATTGTTATTATGACTATACCGTGAGGTTACCGAAACGAATGAACCATATTTAGCTTAGCAAGCATTCCGCATTCATTATCGAACGTCTGTCTGGCTATAATTAGATTTTATTTACTAACAGTATATATCGTTTTATTTAACCTGACTACATAATTAATATTTTAATCATATTACAATATATTTATCAATGATTTTATTAAATAATACTAACTTTTATCTCTTCTACTAATTAATAGTAAACTGTTATCATTTCTAATACGATAGATTGAGTTTATTTTTACTAAAAATATAAAGATAAAAAGATTGGGGAGCACTGGTCTAAACAACCAAATTTTAACTTTTCATAGGTCCTGTGGCGCAACGGATAACGCGTCTGACTACGGATCAGAAGATTCCAGGTTCGAATCCTGGCAGGATCGACATCCTTTTTGCATATCTTAATACAAGGATCGAATAATTTGCTTTACCTATTACCCCAAAATATATTCATTTATCTAGGGCGCTTGCGAATTCTAATATTTTCCATGGATGAATTGAAGAGCGGAGATGAATTTCAAATATTTTTTTTAATGGATACAAATAATTTTAATTACTGGAAGTTATCATTACGCGCAGGATTAATTTTTACCCAATTTGGGGTAATTTACCCCGGTACATCGGCCTGTACATTTGAAACTAATCTTATATAAACCTTCGATAGCTCAGTTGGTAGAGCGGTGGACTGTAGTTCGAAAAATACTAGGTAGTAGATATCCATAGGTCACTGGTTCAAATCCGGTTCGAAGGATACTTTTGAACAAATGGTCATTATTAATTAGTTTTATCAATTAAAAATAATGTGTAAATAAAAAAATAATAATATTTATTTTGTATCCCAACTAATTGAGATAGTAAAATAAACTAGTTGTTTATTATTCTTTGAAGAATATCGACCTCTTGAGTGTGACCTCTTCTCGTAACCTAAACACGTACTTGAGTAATGGAGTTAGTTTTACTTTTAATATAAACTAATTTAAACTTGGCGTCTAAAATCTTAACCTGAAGAACGTAATGCCGTTATAAAACGGTGCAAAACATGTGACTCAAATCACGGAATTACTGTATAAAAACAGACGCATTTCACTTAAAAACATATAAAATAATGTTAAATTTAAAATGAAAAAGTTTTCTTTAGCTTTGAAAAACGTAATATAATCATTGATTATAAAAGAAAATTTAGTAAATTGAGTATGTGCGTGCTGAAAATGCGGTCGAATCATTCCTTAATGAGATTAAATTGAAACCACACTAAATATCAATTACGAGTGGTAAAAATAAAACAAAATGGCCATGAAATGTTGCAGAAAGCTTCCGTTAACAGACACACACCTACTACAGTTAATCATTTAATAGAATAGCCAAAGTGGAAGAACGAAGTAAGAAACAAACAAACTGGAGACTAGTGCACACAGAACTTCTATTTTCATGCAACGTCGTGCAAAACTCGTAATCATCATATTAACACCATCCGAAAGGAAGGAAGGAATATGCCGATGCTTGCGGAATATTCCGAAAAAGGAAACACACTCTGTGTACACGCATGCAGAAACGTATGAATGATATGTACGTTATTGTTACATTCTTTTGTTTCACATTACTTTTTCATTACCAAACATGATGTCATTTCTATATTTATATAGAAAAAATACAAATAATGCTTGTGTAAGCAATAATTTGAAGAAAGTATTGAATCTAGTGACATAAATACTGAAGTACCATCAAAGTAAATTTACGTGACTCATGTGATAAATCAATCAATGAATGTAAATAAAACAACAAATTTCAAATAATTCCGTTTGCATTACTTTATCAAGTCGTCCTTGCTACCAATTATGTAAGTTACGGTGCTGTTTCTAACTGGAAATCGAATTGCACTTAAAATGTCCAATTGATCTCGCGACTTAAATATTTACGTGCATGCAAAACTTTACTACTTACTAAAATCTCTTACCTCAGATGCGAAGGAGTCTTGCGGCATTCTTGTGCAATTATTCATGATTAAAGTATGCTCTCTAATA
Source organism: Nicrophorus vespilloides (assembly GCF_001412225.1). Taxonomy (NCBI): domain Eukaryota; kingdom Metazoa; phylum Arthropoda; class Insecta; order Coleoptera; family Silphidae; genus Nicrophorus; species Nicrophorus vespilloides. The sequence goes on from NW_017097072.1 coordinate 19,181, forward strand.
GATACATATATATTTCGTTTAAATCATAAGTAATTTAAGGTAAGAAAAGATTACTTGATCTCTCTATATCGAAAAAAAAAATATATAAGATCACATCGAAAACAAAAACAGAAATCACAGAAAAGCCAGGCAAAACAACAAAAGCGCTCTTTCTGGTCAGGCCATGGTCATTCCAAGGAACATATCATCATCAATGCAGCAAGACATTCCCATTCCTTCGGGTGAAACAAAATTCAAACAGATTATACAACAACCAACAGCACACAGAACATAACAGTAAATAAAGTTTTGTTTTTCCTCTTTTTCTTTTATAGGTTAAGAAACAAACGAAAATGAACCTACCACACGTCACATTCGCACCTACCAGACTAAAACAAAATACACAATCGATCCCGGTCGGCTTACAAAGTTCGTTACCGCAGCAACCCTGTACACATTCAAGAAGCTTTGCTGGATAACCGATCATGCACGATTAGTTGCATATAACTATTAACTGTTTTCAAACTACTACAGTGGAACCTCGCTTAACGAGCGAAAGAAATTGTAAGAAAAGTGACCCGCTTAACGAGCGACGTTTCGCATAACGAGTGACGATGAGAAGAGAAGTCCCGGATTTTTGAATATTTTAACCATCTTCGATTTTCTTTGTCATCTTTGTTTAAAGCGGACTATACTTTGCAAATGTAATTTGTGTTTGCTATAAATCCAAAACACAAATGTATTGTGTCCAACCATTACCTAAACACACTATGTACGCTTTATTATATAAACAAATAATAAAAGTATAAAGAGACCTCCAACAAGTCCCCGAATTGATAAAAGTAATATAAACAAATATAAACTCACTTCTTCGTGTGTGAATTGGAAAACATTTTCTAGTGGTAGTGGTAATTCTAGTTGCATCTTAGTGTTGTTTGTGATCATAAAATTTCTAAACTTGTGTTCAGACATGTTATTTGTGTTTTTTTTTTGTGCAAAATTTAATAACACGGGAATGTCTCCTAACAAAACATTGGCTTTTTAAAAAGAATCATAGATATGAAAAGGAAAATCATGAAAAATTGTACTTTTTTTCCATCAAGGAATGAACTAATGTAATTTACATTAATTTATATGGGAAAACGTGATTCACTATACGAGTAATAATCCGGAAATTTTTGAACGGATTAAACTCGTTAAACGAGGTACCACTGTACTATGATTTAAACCAAATGAAATGAAAATAATCATTATAGTTTGAATGAGATGTCGCAATCGAATGTTAAATAGGCTATAGAGTAGATGAATGAAATCATCCTAGTTGAATATCAATTCGTATAGGATAGTTCTTTGTTACTCGCTACTGTCTGTATTCAAACTAATTCTTATTCAAACTGCATCAAATGTTAAAGAGAAGTAGCACGTCCTCCAGACTTCTATCGACCTTCGCACGAAATTAGTGCAACGGATCCGGAATTGAAATCGAAACGATAACGAATATTTTAATATTTTTCATTCAACAATCCAAAGAAGGTGGATTATAATCAATCAGAAAAACGTCTTCAAAGTCTTATATTATTCATCTTCGTATGGTCATTTGTCATTAGAGGATTCCAACCAGTATATTTTTGTATTTTTTAATAGTAGATCTAAAAAAGAGCATGAAAAAGTTGGCATTTAAATTTTCATCCTTTTGTAATTCCTCTACATAATATCCATTTATTTCAATACAGTTTTTAAGTCACTAGAGCCATTTTTCAAAACATTTCTCAAAATCGGCTTTTTGGAACTGAAGACTTTTTATTTCTTGAAATTTGACATGAAATATCGTTAGACTTTAACAAATTGAGAAAAACACTTTTGTTTTTCAGAAACAAATGAATTAATGCCAACTTAGCGATCTTTAATTAGACCCCTCGCATATTTGCATCAAGATTTTCTTTTATAATTGATATAATTAATATTTTTCATAATAAAATTTAGTTTTTTTCCTACTAATAAGTTCAAAATATATACAATTTCTGTGTAATGAGTTTCTCAATTTTCAAATTATAACACATTGTTCACTTGCGTTTTACTTAATTAATCGAACATTGAAACATTTAGAAAAGATATTTGATCATGAGTGGTAAAAGAAACTACAGAAAATTTAATGAAGAACATCAAAATGTGTCAGAATATTTAATTCATGAAACTAAGAATTGAGAGGAAATAGGAAGGATTCAAAATAAGAAATCAAGTTAAACGTCAAATTGTTTATTAAAATTAATAAGGAAAACAGAACATGAATACATCATATGCTTATATACAATTAATATATAATATAATAATAATAGTACATTGTTGTTGTTATTTAATTTAGACTCCCTTGCAGAGAGTTGCGCTGTTGAATAATATGTATACATACACGCCGCTGCACATATATAATATTTTTTCTTATAAATTCAATTATTTTTACATTACATTGCGAAGTGACAATGTAATGTTAATAGTTGTGACGGTCGGTGGAGGGGTGATGGGAGGATTACACAGACGGAAACAAATAAAAACAAAAGAAATGCAAAAAGAAAACGAAATGGGTTCGAAGGTCGGATTCGCGGAGCACCGCCTCTTCGCTTACAATGGACCAATGTGGAAACGGGATTCAACGCGACCGACCCAGCCCAAATTCAAATTTTCTTACATTATATATATTTTTCATCTTCTTCAAATTTGCACTAAATAACTCACATGTCTTATAATATCTACAAATTAACAAAAAAAAAATGAAATTATAAAATGTGATGTTTTCATGTATATTCATATATATATATATACGTTTCTCTCGAATTTAAGTACAAAGAAATGCCGATATTAATAAGATTGACGTGAGAGCTTAAATTAATTTAATAGAGATTCCAGACTGCGTGTGACTCCTGTTCATATTTTATGTTTGTACCATTTTATATTAAATACCTGAGAGTTATTAACATGTCTTATTACAATTGTTTATTTACTTTTTTTTTTTTAATTTTACACACATTTTTTTTTGTACTTGCATTTTTTTTTTCAATCATTTTATTATTAAATATAATATATTTTCTTTATATATGCTATACTAGAAAAATGTTCTTCAGTAGCAATATAATATATATATTTATATATGAGCTGAGGATTCAATGAGGTAGATGCACATTTGTACTGTTTCTTAGTTATTATTCTTTGCACCTGAATATATATATATATTTTTTTCTTTTTTCACTTTCTTCATCCATATAATATACACTGTATTCGAGCTCTCTGTGTGCAATTTCTTCAAAAATATACATGCTTTCTCTTCTTTTTAGTTTGTTGCTTTGCTTCTTCGCTCTGCAACTTCCGCCGAAGCTCTCAACAATTCCTCACAAGTTAGTTTCATTTTAAACATTATTTTTTATTTAAACATATAGAATACCCGTAAATTCATTATCCTGAAAATTAACGTAAAATAAATAATAAAATCCCTGAACATTAAAAAGAAAATACCTGAGTTGAACAATAATAATAGTCTAAGCAACTTAAAAATAACATAATTAACAAAGTAATATAATAATAATAGTAGTAGTAGTCATAATAATAATAATATTCAATACAATTAATTATAATATGTTACATTTACAATTACTCTAGAAATTGGTATGTTTTGGGTTCCAAAATCATTATCTCCTTTTGTTATTGTTTCTTTTTTTTTTGTATCATCAATATATAACATTGCATTGCCACTATAATAAAACTATAATGGGTTTATCTTTATATAAATATTAACCGAAGCGTAAAACTCCCAACGGTGTTTCCAAAAGCTCTAAATATATATTTATGTATATATCAATCACGTTTAAATAAAAATAGTTCTTGAGTGAAAAAATATTATTTATTTTTTAATTTTTCTTCAGCCCACCTTTGGAAGTGTTTACGTTTCGCACGTGATCCGAACAAGAAGTGCAATACAAACTATCCTTTGTTGTTTTTTTTTTTTAATATATATTTAGAGAGAGATATAGAAGTAGAAACTGACACACAACAGACGAAGTGGCCGCCTCCTTGGTTTTGGCTCAGACCTCAGACACGCTCCAATCCCAACAATTCCTTTATACAAAAAAAATAAATCCTCACTCACAACGTTTTTTTGTACCCTATCTACATCCCATGTACGAGTTTCGCTTTTCTTCCAAATTTGTTTGTTTCACCTTAAAAACCTACATTTTCAATTCCTAGCCTAAACAATCTTAATTTCTGACCGGCCATGGAGGTGGCGTGCAACATTGTCTTAAAGATTAAAGTTTTTTTTTTTTTTGCTTGTTTTCATAATTCAATTGTTTTTTTTTTATACATCTTTTACGTCCACCCTTGCGCCAAATGTCGGACGACAAAAAGGGGACACACATTAAAGCGAATACACCGGTAACAAGGATCAACATCATTCTTTATAAATAATTATACAAAACATTTACAGAAGCCTGGGACATCCACAAACGTCCCACCCTGTCCCACATCTTTTTTTTTTTTTCATCTTCTTCTTACAATTCTTACAATCCTTAAGTTACACCGAGAGTGATAATTACAAGTAATTCAACATCATATAATAATTAGAAATTGGACAGGAAGTGTTTTTTATTATTTTTTTTTGTCTTCTTACGTGTGTATAGTTTGGTGCAAAACCATCGAATATTCTCGTGTTAGCGCCCACTAAGTGATGCGCCACCTTTTTTTTTAAATAAAATAATTACTTTAGAGTCAAACAAAGAACATCATCGTTGGACTTTTCATCAAAACATATAATAATAAAATTAAAAAAAAAGAAAGAACGATAAAATAAACGATTCAAAAATAAAGAAACAATAAACATGAAATCTTAATAAACTAAACAAACTTAAAATCAACGTAGCGCAATTTATTTACAAGATATTACGCAACCACAAACCGTCCAAAACGAATGCCTTCAATTATTTTTTTTTTACAAATTTTCATGTTGGACGGTTCATAGGAAATGTGAACCCTGAATGCCTTTAAAAACAAATAAAAAAACATACATTTCGAAGAGCTTACTTTAACATTTAATACCCGTATTTTGTTAAATATAGTTATTACTATTTTATTTCTTGTTGTGATTTGATTGTAGTAGATGTGTGCAATTGAGGTAGACTAAGATTAAAACTAAATACCGAAGATCCGCTTACATTCGACCAGTCACACCTAAAAACTACTTAAATATACCCGTATTTATTGTAATCTGCTATAGCATTTCACATTTATAAAAACTGAACAACTGTCGAAGAAGCTTTCATTCATTGTCAACGGACTTCGGTAGCCTCAGAAGTATATACGTATTTAGATAATAGTGAATCGGCAGTTTAGTTTCATTTGTTGTTGTAGAAGATGATAATTGTAAATAAATCCTATGTAGAAGTCTATTAAATAAAGGAAGGAAAAAGAAATGTAAATATATTCTCTATTTAATAATAAAATAACAAACTAAAAACCTGTCATATTAAAGCTATTGTTTTATATATATATATATATATTGTTGTTGTCATTGTGAGAAATCTGCTGCGGTTTGTATATTATTTGGCAGCTCAGTAAATTATTGCTTAGTTGTGTAAATAATCACAATATGTTTATATTCATAAAAATATATAAACAGCTTCTTCTTGTAACTTAAAGAACACACTATTGAGGATTGTAGATCCATCTATGTTTTTCTTGTGCATAGATGTATCTTCAGGTTCGAGAAATCTCGATTAAAAAAAAAAGTGAATTGTGTTTGTTGTATTTTGAGGAACTTAAACCTAGTCTATTTCTGGCCGCAGCAGAAAATTCTCACTGTTTGAGGTAGATCAAAGGAGGATAAAAAAAACATGACTAAACGATTCAACAAAACAAAAATACTGAGGTAGTTATCAATATTAAAACTTATTAGAACACATCTACGAGCAGATGAGAGATAATGACTAGTAAAAAACCTTATATATTAATATCTATTTTGGTATGGCTTGTGAGGTAGATACGACTGCTTAAAATCTATTGCTTAACATCTATATACGCGAACTCCTGTAAAACCTTAAGGAGCTTCCAGTATATAATATAATATTACATAACATTAAACAACATTCAGGGCAGTTTACTTTTTCTTCATATAATTTTTTTTTCAAAAATCATAGGACGACGCACTCTTTCAATTATTCTTGTTTTTAAATTTTCTTTCTCTCTTTAACGTTTAAAGAGAAAGATTTACAGAAAGAGAGAGAGAGACAACCATTTTAAAATTAAACTAGAGCTTAATTGTAAATACATCAACAAATGTACCTGAGATGGGAAGTAGAATATGTGACAGACTAGTCGAGAGAATAACGAAACATTTATAATAAAAAAAAGTAAGTACGGGAACTTGCAGACGTGATGATAAATTTGGTGATGTTTGTTTTTGTTACCAAAAGGGAGTGAGCCGCAATTTGGGAGACCGCTTGGGTACCGCGAACTTTAACAAATTGCACTATTTAAATATATGTTATTGCAAAGATAAATATATATATATCATTGAAGATTTAATTATTTGATTTGTACTGTTTTATGAGGTAGATGTGGCTGTTGCGGTACCTCGCAGTAATCCGATTTGCTGGCTCTTAGACACATGTATCGTGCGTTTTTTTATAATTATTTGGGAAGGTACATAATCCGATTGTTCCTCAGAGACCAGCTCTTCGGATACTTACGTGTGTGATATAATTATTTTAAACAGTTTACTGCTACTAGGGGTTGTGAACTTGTTGCTGGAACGCTTTCAGACTCAGCTCTGTTTTGTGTTCTCTAGCAATATGTCTACGTACTGTGTTGTTCCTAGTGAACGTTCGCGAACAGAACGGACATGGAACTCGAATACCTTGATGCCTTTGCCTTATGTGCGCCCTCAAATTCGTTTCATAACCATACAGACGTTCACAGAAAGGGCACTTCAACTTTTTACCTGTAACATTCAAAAAAAATGAACGAAATACAATTAGTTATCACGTATTTGTTGTTTGGGAGATTCGAGTACATACCGTCTGGTGTGGTAATGGCACCTGTCTTGGATAATTTACTAGTAACTGAGTTCCATAGCGTCGTTGGTATCAGATCGCGGTCTTTGTTCATATTGGTATCTGCAGCGTCGTACATTCCTAGTGAAGCTCCGTTTGCAATTGCTGTGTTCATAGGGACGATACTGTTGGAATTGCCTGTACTGCTCAAAGGTTCTTCTTGTATGGGAGTTGGGTCAAGTTTCATTCGAAGATCTGTAATTGCGTTGGGTTAAATTACGTAATTACGATTTGAATTTAATAATAAATACCTTCTGGACATCCAGGGTCGCGATGGCAATGGTCAGCGGAGTTGGCTTCTGATGGTGGACAAATGAGTGCAGTAGCTTGAGGGTCGTTTTCAAATCTTTCTGGTAATGCGGCATCCGCTTCCGGTTGCTGCGAAGGGGGCAGGGAGCACGAGGAACTGCTCGAGGGACGGTAGGCGAGTGACATGGGGCCCGGTGATGGAGGTCGTCCGGATTTGCTACCATCGCGTAAAACGCTCGCCCTTTCCTGAAGGGTCGGGCTGCGCAACGGCCTCCTATCGTACGGCTGTCTGTAATGGTGATGCTGGAGGTAAGGTGACATGGCTGGAGAATACGACGAGGGACTCTGTGGTGGCATATCTGCTTCTACTTTGAGTGGCTTATTGCTGCCGTTACTGCTTCTGCTTGTTGGGCTTTCCATTTCGCCGTTGCCAGACGGATCCATGCTCTGGCTTCGCACCAATTTCTCATGTTCGATGCTTAACCCTTTCACCTGTAAAATGATCGAAATAGTTTCCATAGTTGAGAGTTGACGAACTATGTCTTACCTGCAGGCATTCGGCGGCTTTCAGGAAACTCGATAGGGAATCCTGCGAAACGTGCACTTCCCCTTTGTACATGAATTCTAGGAGTGCTGCCATATTGACGGCCGACGTGCCGTCCAATATGACCAAAAGGTTTTGATGGAGCGGCGCCGTCTCGAAGAGGTCTGCGAGGTGTTTGCTACAAGCGGCGAGGATGAGCTTGTGCGCCCTGAAAGAAACGCCATCGCAGAAGAGCGTCACGTCCGCTAAGGTCTCACTCTTGAACAAGTTACTGAACGACGTCGCCAAATTGCTACCAAAGCTATTCCACTTAAGGCAGAACTGCTGTGCCCCCGACTCCATGCCCCCGTTTATAAAATTGTTGGCTGCAAAAAAAAATAAAAATATTTGATTTATAAGTTTCAAGAAAGACAGTTTAAATATTGAAGTACAGTGCTATGAGTTTTATGAAAATAACAAAAATTTACAATAAAAAGAAAACGTGCGAAATATATTTAAACAAATGTGTTAAGGGAGGAAACAACCAAATGGATTGGACATATAGAAAAGCATTGGGTCAAATTCAATTGTATTTTACGTAGACAGGATTTTGGGCGAGGCAAAATAAACAGATGAAGAGTGCGTGTGCGAGATAGAGAAGCGTCTCCTCATTTATTTCCACCACGTTTCTTGCAACACGCTGGCAAAACGTAGGTGTGTAGGCACACACATAAATAAATTTGAAACTTCTTAACCTTCGCATCGCTCCACCAACAATGCCATTATTGAAATGGAACATAATTCACGCGTCGCGCAACATAAACATGCTGGATGTGTCGCCTATCTATTCTACATTTTATCAAAGATGAGAGGAACGAGCGAGAGGACGAGAAGTTGCGTAAGGCGTTCTTTTTTCTTCTTCTCTCTCTCTCTCTCTCTCGAAATGCGTGAGAGTGCGTGGAAAAAAAGGACCTTAACATTATGTATCAGCACCTGCAGGCTGAGCTGGCATCCGTTTGCAAGGACAACCAATAAAAAAAACCGCACCAAGGTTGCGAACCATGCTGCGTGTGCGAGAGTGCGAGAACTTACGCAATTCCGACAACATTCACCGAAATAAATAATAGTTAACAAAAAAAAAATTTTTGGGTAAAAAAAAACAACTAATACAACGCGATCCTTCGAGATAAAATATTTAGAATATAAAAAAAAAATGTAATCCATTACTATCGTCGTGGTAAGCACAGACATAGAAGAACAACGAGTGAAAAAGGGATGCGAATTCGGCATTAGGCGGGTGCATAAAATATTCACGCCTTCCTCTAAAATAAATGTTAAGATAATCGATTAACCGAGTGAAGGTTGGAAAAGGGGGCGTAAATAATGGACGACCCGTTTAAAAATGCACCCCATGACAGCCGAATGTAAATTCTCTAAAACATTAATTGCCACACTAAAAATTATTCACTCGCCTGCGTCCTCTGGGACACTTCCAAGGAATAATGCTAAATGAATTTCTTCGGCACACACAAAAAAAATAAGAAGGTAGAAAACAATACAACATCATAATACTTGGTTTTGTTTTTACGACGCTACATATTAACGAGAACGCCTGACGTTACACATTGATAGATCGCATCGAACAAAGGACAATTAAGTTAAGGAAACTGATGCGGGTTTTGCCTTATAATGATTTATTATTTTTTCATCCCTTTCTCGCAAACTTCTTTTGTCGTCTCCCATCAATAATTTATTGGCCGACGCGAATCATTAAGAATCACCAAACAATATTCTTCGTTCCATATGCATGACCTACAAAATTCACACTCAGTCGAAATCATCATCATCATCTACGGACTACTTCATCCAATCCGAGATGCAGCCACCAATAGAGAAAGGAAAAATTTCTCTTAATCGTTTCGATTTCTTCTATTGCACTCGAAATCCACCTTAGGCGATCTTTTTATACCGTGCGCGCAAGAACCAAAGTTGTAATTTAATAAAAGTTTTACTGCGAGTGAAATTTTGTACTTTCCTTCTGAAGACTTAAGCTTCAAGCACGGACGAGCATTAAAATACTTCTTCTTTTAAACGTGTAAACAAAAGTTCTTCTCGCATAAGATTCGAGTTCTTCCAATAGTAAAATATCTGAAATAATGTTTAAACCGGCTTGTTTTAATTAATACTCTATAAAATTAAATCAATACATGTGTATTAGGTAATTCATTAAAAAACTCAAAGACATCCGATGAACATAACTAATTTTAAGTTAAGCAACTTTATTCCTCCTACATTAGAAATGAAATTAATCATTAATATCCCATAACTTTTAAATTTAAATTAATTAAAATGTTTGACTATGTTTTTTTATGTATTCACGTTCACTTTTAATAAATAGTGAAAAAACATAAATATGAACAAAATTTAGTGTATACAAATTTAGTGCTTGTTTTATAGTAACATTCGTATGCTAATAATATAATTGATTTTATCAATTAATGTTATAAAATATTAAGATATTGATAATGCATTACAAGGAAAGTTTCTTCATTGTGATGAAGCCAACATGAAAACGTTTTCACTTATCCTTTCAAATCAAAGGAAAACGTACCTCGCCCATTGTTGGCTGCGTTTCACTAAAAAAAATCCTCTCTATCGTTGGAATTAATTAGCGGAATGGAGCATTTAACAAAACAGAAAGAAAGAATGAGCAATTGTGTGCTCATTTAAATCGTCTCGTTGCGAGCCCAGCCGAGTACTCTTCGAACGACCCGGGCCCCCCAAGCTGGTTTCGAAAGCCGCGCAAGAGAATGCTGTGTGCGCTATTTCCGGTTATCAACAAATATATGCTTATTAAAGAGGTATTGGCACAGGATGTTACAACCGCTCAAAGCAAATACGAATGCACCACAAAGTGAGTTTAGTTTTAGATACATTCATCCATTGAAATCATATTGTATGTAGTTTTGGAAATCAATTATGCAAAATGCAGACACGTGGAATACTGCGCAAAATAAACGAACGTAAATATAAATAAAACACATGCATTGTATTGAAAAAATAGTGGGAAGATTATCATCTCCGTTGTTAGGAATCCCTTTGATATTGAATAGACTGAATAATGGACGGAATGGGATCGCGTAGCTCAGACAATTGTTGCAGAAGACTGGCGAGAGAACTACTTTGATCTGCATCATCATCAACATCATCATCATGATGGCATAGTGCACAGTTCAGGCCTTGTTGTTTCCTCCTCTTTTCGCCTCATTAAATCGCGTGAAGAATGAAAACGTGCTTTGGCTGCAGTACTGTTAGCGCAGCTCATATATTTAAAGCCGGAGAATTCACCTGAATGGAACACGTATAACGGCATTAGAACAACTGCATCACACGGATGAGAAATTTGAACAAAACTCATCGTGAAAAAAATATAAAAGAAAAATAGAAGATTAACAATAATCATCTGTGTAGTTCTTTATTATTTCCTCTCAGCAATGTCACATATTTTATCTCGTTGAATAAAAATATTCGATAGGTACACCTACTTGATTCACTCAAAATTAATTATAATTTTGAAATAAACGCGTGCAGATAACAGATACCATTGTTTGTAACGTAAAATCCACTCAAGAACAAATTCTTATTTGGAGGGCGCCGATGATAACTAATTTCTCTATGTGTGTGTGAGAGAGGATAGACGGCAAATTTGCAACGACTTTTTCCCAATCATGCGATAAGGCGATCTCAGATAAAAGTGCGTTATTCGATTGTTATCAGCCTGCAATCGCGATCCACCAAAATCATTTGTTTAAATGACCCATTTGAATGATAAAAATATAATAGCACGTAAAAAAATAACTATTTACTTATCCTCTTTACTTATACTTCGAGGATTACTTAACTCTATTTTTTATCAGGAAAAAAAAATTCGCCAAGATTTTAATTAATCTTTTAATCGTTTACTTTTGATGGCACACTCAGTAGTATTTCTGATCGTGAAATTCTTCAATTATCTGCAATCATGCAAAAGTTGTTTTGATTGTAATTAGCGTATTAAAAAAATAATAATTACATCTAAATTTATTTTAAATAGTATGCTAATTTTAGTGGATCAATTAAATCAATTAAAGAAATGCATAAGTAATATACAATTAATGTATTCATTAAGAAAAACGACATAATTTTTGTAATTGAGATTGCAAATTGCTTAGTGAAATAATCGAGATACAGGAAAGTTCACAGATTTAGTGACTGTTATGTTTCTTTATCTGCGGTATTATAAATAACTCGCATCTCCCCAACTCATTTTTTCGCGCCTCGTGGTTTAGGATAACACTGGTTTATAAGAATGACCATCTGCTAACCCTATTTTTTTTTTCAAACAAAATTGGAACACAAAAATCCAGTAAGAAAAAATAACGTTTTGATTAAAAAAAAAACATTTCATTTTATTGTAACGAAAAGTTTTGCGGAAGTAACAAAATGAATGATACAATGTAAAAAAGATTAATTATTAAAAAATATCTACGTCTTAGTGCGTAGAATAGTAAAACTGCTAGTAAATAATATAGTTTATCTAAGTTGTGCGATATTAAAATTCGTTTATGAATTTTAATGAAGGTTCGAAATGCAAATTAGTAACGAACACGCGAAACATAACTGTTTTATTTCTCATCTATTATGTGTGTGCGTGTGTGTATATATTTATAGATGTGTGTGTGCATAAGTGTTGCGAAGTCGGGTCGAGAAATGTAAACAGTCGAAAGAGGAAACGCAAAATTTAAATGGCAGTCGCGAAATTGGAGAGAAAAAGAAATGTTAATTGGAGGTGAAATAACGTAACCTTGGCGACGGTGGCAAGTGTTGACCGAGTTCCGGTCAGGAAGAGTCAAGAGGAGGGAAGGTAAAAAAAAGAAAAACGTAAGGCTGGGGAAGGCAACAAATACAAATAAACATGCAGGAGGAAGGAAGGAAGTGAGGAATTGCACGCGCGCCTTTTGTGTCCTCTTGTGGTGGTGGGGTGCAAAAAGTGGATGCGAGGAGCGGAGGGTTGTTTTTTGCGTTACCTGAAGAATGCTAGTCACTAATTTTTCGATCACAAAACGCATAGGAATAAGAAGTAGTCGCTATAGTTCTCTATTTCCAGTCTAGTCAGCACTTACACATCGCTATTGGGAATTTTGTACACGCACCGCGCCAACATAAGTCGCGAACTGACTAAAGTAGCACTTCAGTCTCTCGCAATGCACACGCACAACCGCACACTTACACACGCACAGACACACACACAGCCGTCTCCGAGGTCACTCACTAAAAATCCACGGCTCACGGCTCACACAAAACAGCTCATACACATATACATATATACTACACACGCAGCACACGCACACAATCGAAAACGAGCAAAAGCCGCGATCGACCAACTAGCAGCTCCTAGCTAACAATCCATACCCATTCCTCCTCTCACAATTGCATCCTTCGCTCTTGTTCCTTTTCCTTTTAGCCTTATCGGTTCTTACGTACGTCCGTCCGTCCGTCCGTCGGTAGTAGTAGAAGTAGTAGAGGTTTCAAATGCTTGAATTCAAACTTCAAAAATCTTCAGCATTTGTGCGTGTGAATGCGCGACGAGCGTGTGGTAAGAAGGACACACAGACGCGCTAACACACACACACACACACATACACGCGCGCATAATATACAAACGCATGGCGCAACATGTAAAATAGGTCAATTGGCCCCCAAATGCAAAACTTAACCCAGTTTTCTGGCTAATCCCCACCAGGCCGCGCTTGCACACGCATTCAATGCGTTTTCTAATAATGAATGCCATGCCACAAGACTTTCGCGTCCCTCCGGCGAAACGAAAACACACACAGCCGCTGTGCATTCAACACCAAAAGACAACACACACACACATTCACACGAGAAACGAACAAAAAAGAAAGAACTCCGAAATGGATTGCTTCGATCTCTGGGTTGACCGCAATACGCACAAACACACGCATAAATACATCCTTTCCACGCGGAGAGAACTTCGCAATTTCTAATCATTACACATAACATCTTAACATCTATTGCATTACTCCAGGTTACATAACATCCTGCTAATAATCGATGTATTAGTGTGGCAACACACGGAGATCCCTTACCATCTGTTACATCACTAGCCCTAAACGTATACCTCAATTTATATGAAAAATACGATTCTAGTAAAGGAAATGAAATCATCAACAATAAATATAAAAAAAGAATAAATCTTCCATATTTGTTATCAATGAAATGCAAAACGATTCAGGAAGTCCATTGTATCAGTTTCGTTTTCTTTAAAATTAAGCACGTACGTGATTAATCCCGATACGTGCCTACTCCAATCCGACAATCGCAAGGACTCGAAAATCAACGATATTAGAAACATACAGAATAATATGCCTTTCTAACTTATTTTTTTTTTAGAAGTGCAGCGGAATTCCTTTGCGCAATTTCACAAGAATCAAAAAGAAATCTGGGTCCAGCAGCAGC
>NW_017097072.1:33547-71498 GCF_001412225.1 Nicrophorus vespilloides
AACGATTTTCTCAGGGAAACCACAATAGAAAGTAAATTGTTTCAGTGTATTAATATCGAATTACAAACTAACTAACTAACGTGTTCATTTCCAAGTAATTCGATGAACACGTAAATTATACGCAATTTGCATATTTCTTTATTATAATTAAATTGTTAACCATTAATTCAAAATGATTTCACGTTTCTATCTGATACTACTTAAGTGATCTGAGACATTTGCATTTATGCAGATCAGGCTCTTAAAATTTTACGATTTTATTAACCATAAAATGTATTCACTTCATTACAGATACACTCGCTGAATATTAGCGGGTTCGCGCGTTAATTGGACGCGGGAATTGCAAATGCGTGTTTTCCGAAGATTCGAATCGATTCGAATCGCACACGGTTCAAGGAAATGTTATATAAAAAGACGCGAGTTTAAATTACACCTGGTGGGAGGAGTGCCAAATCGACTGGATCTGCTCTACGAAAATAATATAGGTTTTGAAAACGAAAACGCACGATACGCAGAGCAGATAAACTGGATTAGGTGTAATTTGTAATAAACTATTTTATTTTCCTAATACTAGAAAGATGCAAACGTTTCGAATCGAATCGAATCGAGCGGCTATCGAAATCGACGTTGCGCGAGAAAATACGTCTAAAAATATATTCGATATTTAGTGCGTTACAACAGCAGCAACTAATTTACTACTAACCTTGAGATAAAATGATTGCGCATACTTTATGTATTTTCGTAGATCGTTTTTGTGTAAATATTTTAAATTTAATTTTAGCATGTGCATACTGAAATGAACAGAGAAAACATATTTTTCTTTCTTCTAAAATAGTCATTCGATTTTCTTATCTAATATCCATAATACAGTTGATAATAATAATAAGGGTAAATTATATGTAATGTAGTTTTTATTTGTAAATAAGCAATTGAAAAAAATAAATAAATTGTGATTAGGTAAGAACGAGAAAGGAAATTGCAAGGGAAATTGAAGATTCGGCACGTGTGAAGAAGATGCTGCGAAACATTGTGTGCCGGATATTTTAGGAAACAAGATGGCTGCGCTCGCCAAAAGCGTTTACGGAAATCTTAACAGTAAACATTGCAAAACGGTTCATTCTCCATTGTGCGTTTACGAACAACAACTTTCAAATATCAAATGCTTATGAAGTAATGTAATATTTTCTACTTAATGACTTCTAGACACTTGCTCTTATTTAAACAATATGCAGAGTTTTCTTTATAGAAGAACTTTTAACGATTTAAAAAGAGATTTGATACGAAATAAGAACTTTTAATAACGAGACAATCCTATTTTTGAATTAAGAAATTTGTTTATATCTTTCTTTTTCATACACATAATGTTGTTTTATACCAGAGTTTCTCAAACTATAGGTCACGACAGCTGCCACCTTGTTTTAAAGCTGGTTAAATACGTTGGTGAAAAAAGTTCAGATTTTAATAGAATTTGTATAATAAATTTCAGCACTCATTTAATAATTAAACGCATAAATTGAATTAAACAATTAACAGTGAAAGGTGCGTTAAATGACTAAATATATGGGTGTGAAATAATGTTCGAATGTTATGCACAAAGAATTTTGTAACAAAAGTTGCTTATGTGTGAGAGCCCGATCAAAAATTACAATATTGATTATAATGTGGCTTATATTATACATTCATTCAAGGCCTGCAGCTTGTTTACTGTGCGCGAGATAACAGGGGACCCAAAAGCGTATTTTTTTTCAGTCCTATGTGCGTTCAATGTTTTTTTCTTGCTGTGAAAAATTGATGATATTTGAATGGAAAATAATTCGTGGCTGAGTTTTTAGGGGAGAAAATTGTATTAGTTAACCAGCAGCGACGCAGGTCTAGACGCGGGGAACGAAATGTTAATGAATTCCATGTAGGGAATGGACCAGGCATGAGATATGCATAGAGGCACATTACGAAACCGATTTGAAATTCCGCGGCCGTCGCTGCGAAGTGAATTTCGTTGGATGTCCTCCTCTACATCTCCGAACTCGCTCCTTCTCTCTGTCAATCTCTTTCACACTCGATAGGCTTAAGATTGAACGAAAAGAAAAAAAAAAAAGAAAGAGAAGCAGAAACGGCGACAATCATAATCGTACATTGATTATGCAAATGAGAAAATCCGTATTCGTAATGATTTTCGGTGAATGCGCGTGTTAATCAAACGCTGTGTGTCTGTGGCATTGAAATTGTTGCAGGAACAACAAACAAACAACAGCTTGGCCATGAAGTGTGTGTGTGCTTGCTGCTGCCTGGACGACTCTAGAAATGCGTAACGCCTTGTACGTACTACTAGTATCCATTTTTTTTTATATATATTCGTTAATGCTTCATTCCGTTCTATTCACCGGTCGCCTCTCTCGCTCTCACGCACCGAAAGTTGTAAACAAGCGAACGTATGGCATGATTACATTCGAAAATATATATAAAAAAAAAATCAAATAAAATGAAAATACACACACGTTACATGTTTTTTTTTTGTTGTTGTTGTTGTTGTTAGTGATTACAATGGTTTGGTGATAATCGCGTATCACTCTGTGAGATTATTGCAGCCGACTCGATATCAAATTGTATCACACGCTCTCCGGGTTCTTTCGCCTCGAAAAACCGCAAACGCCCAAAAAAGGCACTCACTTTGTGTCGGGTGCGTGCACGAGGATATATCGCATCCCGATTTTCTAGCCCAAGGACTCCGGAAATTCTTTTTTTTCTCTCTCTCTATTTTTTTTTATTAATACGTTCACGCGCGCGCTCTGATTATGCACGTTTACTTTGTTACCAAATAACCGCACCATATAGGAAGAGAACAAAATATATATATAAATATATCAAATAAAAAATGTGAGGAAATTGATAAAGAAAAATCGTAGGCACGATAACGCGCGACCGAAACTAATAATTCAGACGTATGATGAGATCATCTCACGTTATTAATATGCAACCTCCCTCTCATCAAAACTATACATGAAAAATACTTCTTGATTTATTAAAAGATCTAAATTAGCATCACATAGACAATATCAATAGTTATGCAATTAAACACAATGAGAATTACTAATTACATACAAAAAAACAGAATATTTTTCAATATCCAAAACTTGACAACTCATTTAGTTGTTTTTTTTTTTTGTAATAAATCATCAACTTTGTGTTTGCACATCATGCGTATTGAAACTTGCTAATTTGATTCTAATAAAGTAAGTATCTTTATTTACACAGAGAAACGACTTTCCAAAACGTAATTTGCATACACAGTTCACCGTGAAATGTTGATTGATTTTTGGATCGAAACGCAACAACAAAATTATTTAAAAAAAAAACAACAACAATATATAACGACATTTCGAAACATTCTCTGTAACCAAGAGTAGAGAAGTTCGTGCAGATCGGAGCCTTGAACTTCGCCAAATTTGTTGTTTACGAAGACGTTAAGGTTGAATGAATTTCAAATGTTATTTATACTTTTCTTCGTCAGTTGTTTAGTTGGATACTGTTAGGCGTTAAATTTCGTTTAAAAAAAATATATTTTCAAATCGAGATGTGTTGATTAATGTAAAAAAAACAATAGATTTTAATTAAATAACAAAGAACAAATTTTTAGTAGATTATATATTTTTTTTTTGAACTGAAAATTTGTATCGATCTAAACGAAATGCGTTCTTAGTTATCGCAGCATCTAAAGGCGCAGCCGAAGTAGGTTACCACAGTTGTTTCTATTTTGCAGCAAATGTTTGAATATTCACGAAAAGTATGATATGCTAACTAATTCTAAACAGAAATGAATAGATTTTGCTCTTTAGCGAGCATAATAATTTGGTAAGAAATTATGAAACTTGGCCTTTAAACTTACGAGCATTTGGAATTATAATGCCCGTGAATTTACGCACTGAATTGCTTTAACCTAGATCTAGCGTGCATAATTTCGAATCGTACATAAATATATAAATAAATAAGGATTTGGATCTGAGGACGCATCCTTACTCATGTTCTGGTTTCTGCTCTCTTAGATTACGTAAATTATCCAAGCTAGATTAGCTAAGGCCAGTTCATGTCGAAATAATACATCGGATCGATCGATTGAACAACATTTTTTTTTTCACGAATTTTTGTGTACTTTTTTTTTCATATAGCGTAATCAGCACCACATTTTTTTTTATCATAAGAATTTTGGTTGGTCTGACTACGATAAGAATGCAAACGTTTACGTATTTTATGATATTTTTCTGTTGTAATATTAACAACAAGTTTTTCCACATCTGCAGGATGAAATTTAATTAAAGATTTACTTAATTTTCATAATAAATCATAAATGTAGATGATAAATTAAAAGAGTAATCACTGATTCCTGGCAAATTATAGGTAAGTTCTTCTCGAAACAATGACATTGAACGTGAGATGTGCTTAACTGTGCGTAACTTATATGAATTGCTAAGACTTATTAGTCGAATCAATACTTTATTTGAAGGATCAAAGGTCAATCAGATTTGTAAGTTGTTTTTTTTCGTAATTTATGAAGCAAAAACCAAAAAAAATAAAATTCCTATTACATTAGAAACGGTTCACGTAATACCATTTTATCGGTGATTTCGGGATGAATGGTGCTGCGCAAAAATTTGAAAAAAATAAACATCGCGTAATCAGATAACGAGATGAACCAATGATGATGTGACTATTTGAAAGAAGCACAGTTTATTCTCGAGCGATAAAAGTGTTAATTTGCAGTATCAAAAGTCAAGTTTATTAGAATAACGTGGGCCGCATAATCATCATCATGAGTGTGTGTGTATCTGAGAGTGCAGTGAACCCGCGAATATTTCGCGAATGCGCTATTTTTATTGCACAACGCAAACACGCGACGACTCGCAAACACACGTATCTAGAATCCTTATATAACACCTATTGGGAGACATTGAGTGTGTCAGAGAGAGTGAGCGAATGAGATAGAATCAGTGAGTTTAGNNAGGGGGGGGGGGCGACGTGGGTCCTTGAAACCAAGCTTCCTGCTCCGGCGGTGCGAAAACAACATTTTTATTATTTTTTTTGTTGCAAACTTGAATTCAATGCACTCTCTCTCACCATTGCCAAAAATGAATGGCAAAAAAAAAACAACAACAACAATAATAATAATAATGACTCCCACCTAGTGCATAATTAATAAAGTTCGTTGCACTTCTAATGGGTTCAACTTAGATTCTTGTCCTGAGTTCAGTCTAAAAATGGTTGGGTGATGCAAGTATTTTTTTTTTCAAATTTGCGCACGCCCAATTTATTCTGTTACATCCTGTACGTTTCTTTTTTTTTGCTTGTATGCATTATTCATGCATACTAAGAATCACACCTTATTGATCGCTAAAATTCCAATTTGCTAAACTACTTAGATGATGCGTCTTGGTTTGTTAACCTCGACAAAAAAAAATACGAATGGATTTCATTTTCTCTGTTCTTCTTTCTCTGTAACACATTTCTATATATCTTTTTCACAAATGAACGACAAATTTAATATATTTATAATCTGACTGATTTAATCCGTATTAAAATACAGAAATTAATCCATTTTTTTTATTTATCTAATTCTGGATTTTTTTTATTCACAGATTCTGGATAATTGCCAATATGTTACTCTTTTTCAGAAAATATAACTTTAATTTTGAAAAATGCAATTATAATGTAAAAAGCACTTTGAATATTGGATAAACTGATTTTTGTTTAATATTTTGTGTCCAAGCAAGAAATATATATTTATGTCTAAATCATACTGATATAATTATTCTGTTGAAAATGTTAATTGAATGTGCAAACCGTTGTTATAAAAAAATCATGCATTTTCTCTGTTCTTCTTTCTCTGTAACACATTTCTATATATCTCTTTCACAAATGAACGACAATTTAATCCATTTTTCTTATTTATCTAATTCTGGATTTTTTTATTCACAGATTCTGGATAATTGCCAATATGTTACTCTTTTTCAGAAAATATAACTTTAAATTTTGAAAAATGCAATTATAATGTAAAAAGCACTTTGAATATTGGATAAACTGATTTTTGTTTAATATTTTGTGTCCAAGTAAGAAATATATATTTATATCTAAATCATACTGATATATTTATTCTGTTGAACATGATAATTGAATGTGCAAACATAAAAAAATCATGAATTTTCTAGGATTTGGCAGCCACCGATGCAAAACATAGTTTCGTAATAGACTTGGATTTAAAGGATTGCGTTGATGGATGCGAGCATTACAAATGATGAACAGAGAGAATTGGTTGAGCTTCACTGCATAATAATAACCCAGCGTTCAAGTGTAGCAATGGAACAAAGAAGAGACTTATTCTTTATATACAAGAAAATACGGTAAAATCCGTACAATGTTCGTAGTAGTTATCATCGCTTTATTGCTGCTTCTGAATAAACCAACCGAAATAGTGCATTGTACAAGAAATGATGCGACTCTGCTCAAAGTGAATAATTATATAATATTCGTTTTTGTAATTCCGTTCAATTACATTTTAGATTTTTTTCAATCATGAATGCAGAACGTATTAAAATATGTAAAACTATTGTTATTGATACTCATTGACTCATTAGAACGTAGAAATCGCGATCGAATTTGTTGTTAAGCTTTTCACATGAAATTTGTAAATATTTGAAATATTTACTATAATGTGACTAGAAATATATGAGTAACTACAATATTTAATTAATGATGTAAAAAGTGTGAACCTATAAACTATACGGAATTGGTATAATAAACATTTAACTGTAGGATTTAATACGCCGATAAAGATCGTTGTTTTCGTAAACGACAATTCGCAAATCTGCTCCGCGGACGGCCTTAATTTACGTTTGACGCTGATCCTTTGGCGATCGCGTAATCGTCATCCGAATTTACGGTCGGCCTTTGCTCGCTCGCAAATCCTAGGCCCTTTCATGCGCGCTATGTATTATTATATGTATTTGTGCAGCAGAACACAGCCTTCTTTTTCTTCTTCGGCGTCTTTGTCGTCGTCTTCGTCGCGGGACCCTCTATTTCGTGGCGAGAGGACACGGTTGACCTGCGGAGAATGGAAATACACAAAGCATTTTCCTGCAAGGCCATCTCGGGTCAACACCGCCTGCATTCGCCGTGCTGACCGGCCAGAAAAGGAGAGAATCAGAGGAACCGGGAGGAAAGAGAACGAGAGAACATTCGACGCGCAATTGCTCCGACAAAAGAATTTTTATACTCTTCTATGTCGTATTATGGCCCCCCCGTTTGACGGACAAGGATGGAGGCTGATCTCGTAAGAAAGAGGCTCTTATACCATCAGCAAAAGGCTGATGATGAATAAAGAAGAAGAAGAAGACGTAATGAAACGGGACGCAATCTGTTGTTTTCGGTCTTGAATTGCAGGAATCCGGTTGGCGCGTAGATTCATATATTTAAATTAATAACTTCGTAGGCAATTGAGCAATGAAGCATTTGTATTTGTCGTACGGCGAAGACATTTTGTTGAATGAACACTAGTTATGAATCCACAGAGACTACAAATAAGGCAAATCAATTAATATCAAATCAAAGCACAGTTTCAAGTGTAAGTAATAGTACTTTGATCATTCCAATAAACCTATGGGATATAATCGTAGGTCTTGGGGTAGATTATAGAACACCGCATGCTGTAGCGGTAATACCCTTTATCCTGAACGTGCAAAATGCAACGTGTTACCGCCGTAAGCTCGACAAGAGATGCCTCTAAACGACTTTAATCCCAAATTATCCATAGTTTAGTTCAGCGATGCGCAAACTTCGGGGGAGGCGAAAGTTTTCGAAAGTTCGATTTAAATTATAAATTCAAATTTTATCTGCATCACAGACCTGTGTATACACTCGAAGTTTTAAGTAATTCAGCAATTCTTTTGTTTGCAAATAAGATAATATTTAGCGTAATAGCTTTATACTTATTTATAAAGAAACTGTAATATAAAGAAACTCAAAAAGTCTATTAAAATATTATCCAATAAGATAGTTTGTGTTACCATTTTATTAAGAAAACTTTCAAATTTTAATTTTTACTCAGATAAAGAGTTTGCAATTTTCCTCTAATTCAGTGAACTTGAGAACTTATACTCTAATTCAAACTGAAATTCTAAGATAAATACTGAACATACTAACTTACTGAACAAGCTTTTTGATACATTTTGTAAATCACCTATATCCTTGAATTGTATAACTCGGTACAGACATTATAGGCTGTTAAATATTCGCACAAAAGTAAAATGTAAATATTTTCAGTATTTTTCAAAAATACTGAATTATCAATATCAATGCATATCTCGTAGACAGCCTTCTGAATGAAATCGTTTTATTTTGAGCTGACTGGGCTTTATCTCATTACTTATTTCAGAATCATCAAAACAAAGTGCATCCATCAAATTGATTAAATTGAAAAAAAAACAATGATATTGCACCGCCGATATAAATAGAAAGTAATCATTTCAATCAATAACGAGACGAAAATAAAAGTTATTATTTTGATTAATACAAAAGAATGTTCAATATGATCTTATGATAAAAAAGAAATTGAATGAATGGAAATAACAAAATTTATTGCAATAATTATAAAATTAGTGAAATATGAACAAACCAATCTCAAGTATATTGACCGTACATCTTTTTCTTCAAAAAATAAATGCGTTTGTTGAGTATATTTCCATTATAAAACATTCATTTCATATTTACATAAATTGGACATTTAGGAAATCAAAGTTAATATAATCCTTGACTAAAATCCTATGTTTTTTATGATAAGAATTATACATTTGTATTTATTTTTGTTTACTTTTTATTGTTGTAATACAACTTATAAAAGTTGAGCAACGTTTTCCGTGTATTGTAAGAGAATGACTAGCATATCTTTCAAACTCAGCATTAAAATAGACTCTAGTTACTAGATTCAAATGGAACAGAAACTACTATAGTTAAGGCACAATACTCGCAACCGGTTGTTAGCCAGCTGAGAAGGTAAAACCATTCAATTTTTATATAAATATATGTAGTAGATTATATATTCAAATAACATTTTATTAACTTAATGAATGAATTTGGAAGTGGAAGAAAGTATTTTATGAATGATTAAATGTGATTTTTTTTGTTAAGGTTATCAAAATATATCCGGCATATGCGTGTAGTGCAAAAAAATAGTTATCTATAATAATGTGAAGGATATCAACACACGCAATGATAACAATATTGGTGATAATAAAAATATGTAAGCGAAGCAGAAATAACAATGAAAGAAGGACGTAATGTGGAAGTGAAGGAAAGAGTGGAGGAGTTACAGACGCAAAAATACCGTAAAAATAAACTGTCCGGATATTTTTAAATAAACAGCATAGAGGAGAGGAGAGCCGAACGGAATAGTACGACTCGAAAACTTCCCAGCCTTGGCAGTGCATTACAGGCCCAATGATGATGATATGATGTGATCACATTATGTCCCATTATTATTATTACGCGCACTGTGCAATTGCAATTGAGGCCAATTTAGAGTTCCCAAACAGAAAAAAGAATTGATCGCGGAACGGAATTGTCGACTATGTGATGTATTATAATATGTACTACGTAGATGTTTGCTAGAATAATGTGCACGTACCTCTCATTTCCATGCTCTATTTTTCCAACCAACCGATCGATGACCACCGCCCGCCCAATCAGCAGGGCATACTACTACGATTTTCGACGAAACTGTTGATTTTTCCTCTGTGTTTATATTATTATTATTAATATTATTTTTTTTAAGTAGTTGGAGTATTTGAAAATTTGTAATTTTTGGATGCACTCTTCAGAATTGGGGCAGTGAGGAGTAGGAGCAGGTTTTTTGGTCCGTCTAACGCAATATCTAATAATCAACTGCAATTTTTACGCTGCCGCTATTTCGGATGCGAACCAGGAAAAAAAAAACGCGAGCCCGAAATTCGCGAGTTGCCAAAATAAAAAAAATATTCGCGAATTGTTCCGAGGTGGGGGAGAAGAATTGCATGTATGCGAGTCTCTGTGTGAGTGTGTGACAGAGAGAGAAAAAGAGATGGACCCAGCCGACTGCGATTATGTTGTGTGTGTGCGTGTTGGCCCCATTACGTAAGTCCGCGGTGCATGGCCTAGCAAGGCCATACTTCCTATGCAAACACTCGCGAATGAGAGGATAAAAAAAGAGAAGTTGGAGGAGGAGGAACGCTGCTTTGGTTATTACAGTAATAACCAAACACACGCGCGCTTGAATATCGCAAATCATTCGCGAATTTTATTATCAGCTCGGTTTGTTTTCTGGGTTACATTCTGGATGGATCCTAGTTGGTGGTGCTGCTGTTGCTGCTGCTTGCTTACTCCTCATTTCGCGTTTCTATTCTATACAACATTCACACGCGGGGCGGCCAAAAATAATTCAGCACTTAATTATAGCGAATTTCAAACAAAATATTTATATAAAAGCGGCACGCGAAAAAATAATTTCGCAATTTAGGGCGCATCGAAATAACTCCCACCCGAAATAACGTTTTATATCAAATGCTAGAGGAAACATGAAACAAACCAACAAAAAAAAATTGAGTGTATCGAGCTTTCTTTGCTGTTGAGACTTCACCTGAAATAACGTTTATTTCAAATACTAAAGCATGTTTGAAAACTCATAGAAAAATGGAACATACGTAAATGTAAACTCTGAAATATTACAACTTAATTTGAATGTGTTTTAAAAGAAATCCAAAGATTTTATTTTTATTTTAACTATTTTCAGGTATGAAATGGTTCATTACAAATATTTGCTAAAATTCAATTCAATATTTCAGAGTTAATTTAATATATTTTATATCAAATGCAAGAGGAAACATGAAACAAACCAAAAAAAAATTGAGTGTATTGAGCTTTTTTTCGCTGTTGAGACTTCACCTGAAATAACGTTTTATTTCAAATACTAAAACAAGTTTGAAAACTGAAAGAAAAATGGAACATATGTACAGTAAATGCAAATTCTGAAATATTACAACTTAATTTGAATGTGTTTTAAAAGAAATCCAAAGATTTGTTTTTTATTTGAACTATTTTCAGGTAAGAAAGGGTTCATTACAAATATTTGCTAAAATTCAATTCAATATTTCAGAGTCAATTTAATATATACAAAAATATCTGTTGTATTTAGGTCAACGGCTTATTTCATTTTGCATTATCAAATGTAAACATTTATTTTATTGTTATTAAACAAATAATATGCTAAAATTATATAAATTCTCTGTAAAACTTTCCATCTGCGAGAGACTTGAAAAACAAGAATTATGTACATGATTGCATTTCAAGCATTGATACTTAATTTCAATCAATTTTGCTTAGAAATTTAGGTTTAGTTTTTTAAAAATTCTTACTTTTATACTTATCTTTTGTATTTGTAAATATCTAACTAAATTATTGATTATTTTTATTTATATACGTTGATTTTAACGTTAAATGTTTGTATTTAAACTTTCTGCAAATAAAGGATAAAGTCAAAGCGACGCTAAACGAAGAGATGTTTAATGATTATTGCATCTCAAGGAATTGGCGGAGAAGCAGTTTGATAATTCCGTGTTGGAGAGGAACACGAAACCGCCTCCTGATTTCGAGCAGCTGAAGAATGATAGCAAAGAGATGACCATTAAGGTGAACTCGTACTTTTCCGGTGGAATGTTCGAGAAGGAAGATGAAAATTTCTCAAGTAAAACCGAAGGCGAGGAAGATAATCTTCTAGGAACGCGACGAGGAAGAAGATTTTCCTTAATTCTGCAAAAAAATAGTTTCGAATGCTAATTTTCAATACCAATCATGGAAAGTAAATATAATAAATATAAATTGCGTTGCGCGCACATTAAAATCGGTTTTTGGAGATTACGTAATTCTGCCTTCTTCTCAAGATGATAGACGTAGTAGAAGACCTTCCGAAAGTATAATCCATGCAACGAATCGCCCACAAAGTAATGTCTAAACGTCTTTCAAATTAGTAATAAATTTAAATTTATATAATTAGCTCTAACTGAAAACTACAAAAGGACATCTAAGCAGGAAATTCTCAGTTTTAGTATTGTATTTTATGTTGATACATGACTTTATTTATTATATATAATAGCAATGGATATTTGCTAATTAAAAAGCTTTCCGAAACGGAGATTACATTCTATTTCGTGCGATTAGTGGGTCGTTTTAGGTCATTACGAAATGTCCGTTTAAGTCGCATTCATTCAAATGTATGATTCATTATTACTATAAATATTTTATCATTTCTTCCTAGCTTACGAAAGAAATATCATATTTATTTCATTAAAGTATTTTTGATGTTTCAATGTGTAATATATTGGTAAATTATCGTAGTAGGTTGAGTGATGAATGTGAATCAGTGTCGATCCAAATATTTGGTATGATGAAAAAACGCTCATCATCATTAGCTGAAGAAGTTTTTTTCTTATTTAATAAATTAATAAAAAAAAAAACCTCTCATTGGTATTATCATGAACAATTTGGTTTGATACAAAAATACTGTAATTATTGGCTTGATTTCGTGCAAGAGTTTTAATAAAATCGATTTTTTTCGCTATAACCACGTCATAAATTATCTGTGCTACAGCGGGCATCGACCGATGTAATTTTTTTTGTGCATAATAAAATTGAAATATTTATATGTTAGATTTGATTTATTCATGTTGCAAAATATACGTTTCTACGATATGATTAATTGGAAACATTGAAATAAGGATATCAATTTAGTCAAGCAGTTAAATTTGCAAATAAAAACTATAAAATTACATCAATTCATACAATGTAAAAAGCTGCTTAAAACAATTTAAAGAAATAAAATGTAATAGTTTTTTTAGTTCTATCTATTTTTTTGTACTTTTGTAATTTATAATATGAAATGTCTTAGTAATGCATTAAATAATTTCTGGAAAAGCCTAGGTCAATAGCCCGATGCAATGAATCATAGTTTAATTCTTTTAAATATCTTACTTTTTTTGTCTGTAAATATTTGAGTAATTGGATAATTCTTGTAATAAACATTGTTTAAGTGTTCAACTTTCTCGTTGATCACTACAATAGGTAGATAAACATAAACTTTACGCACCTACCTCGCCTGACGGAATGTTACGTTAAATAATAAGGAATGAGATATCAATCTACAAAATAAAGTGAATGCAAAAGTCGTAAAGTTTTCGGAAATATTTAATTAAAAATGCAAATTCTGAATCCGTCTGAATCCCTTCCCAAGTTCGGCACATCTAATCTTATCAGTGGTGAACGTATGCTACAGTTTCAGCATCAATCACAATTGTGAAATGTAACATTGAAAGTCTGTAGGTCGTTCATCTTTATTTTGTTCACACACACACATATTTCTATATATATTTTTCCTCTCCAACTGGAAGATAATAAAATTTGTGTCACAGCAATTCGGAAACAAATTCCGAATTGATGCCGGGTTCAAGGATTTATTTGGCGATAGAGTGAGATAGACGAAGTATGCGCTTTTCGTTTTCGTGTCGACTAGAAACTCACGACGAGCAAACACACTCCACTTCCAATTAGCGTATATTTAGCAGCGATATTTCACTTCGTCGGTGAATTGATTTTCTGTCGTTTCCATGGGGGAGTGAGGAGGATTGGCAGGAATCTTTTCAGGAATTAAAAATATCTGGAGCTAATTGGAAGCTTTATTAAATTTTATATTAAAAAAGAAATGCTTCGCAGGGCGGAGGGCGTAATTGGGGAAAATGTTGATGGAACCAGTGAGCCGGATGAAATCTGTTATTTGTAGGATGCATCAATAAAGAAGGCGGGACTCAATACCTATCAGGTATTAGAATCCTGTAATATTAGTACCAATTTCTGGAGCAATATAGAAAACAATTGTTCAATAATTTATTATTTTTACTTATGGTAAAAAATAGTTATTATTTGTTTTAATGGCTTCTAAAATAAATTAGATTCATCTCAATATACTTGAAAGGAAAAGTTCTAATTTGTCGATTGGTTTAGATTTGGATAAAGTCAAATTGTATTCATTAACAAAAAAAAGTTTAGTGCTGAAACACCAATGGATTGAGACGACCCGAATGATAAAACCAATAAAATTGTTGCCGATCCCTCGTCTAGCGTTTGGCGATGTGATTCGCAGCTGCAACTAACTTTTTATGACTCTCTTATCTAGTGTTGGAAACACACTCTTTTTGTGACCCAATAAGTATTGTTCAAACGTTCAACTTAGCTGTGATTCGTCGTCTCTCAGACATGGAATAAAGAAAAAAAATATTTCAATTCAAAAATACACTTTTTTTTCTGTGCTTAAATACCGACATTAGTTAGATTCTTATTTTAAAATATATATATATAAAGTTTGTAAATTTAATTGAAAATAAAATATAAAAAATATTTGCCTTTTTATTGTCATAGTCAATTCTTTTTATATATTTCTACTGTATATCAGAACTCATATTTTTATAGAATTAACTAAAGGAAATAGTAGTAGTAGTAAGTAGGTAGAAGTTTCTCCGCCAAAGTCGTGCTATGTTCACGGTCATTGTTATTTTTGCGAGATTTAAGACTCGAAAAGGTGAGTCATCATTCAAGAAAATTAGGGGGTCATCTAAAAGATTTTGTTGTGAAATAACAGAGAGAACTAAAATATTTACTATTATAGTTTAAATGTCCGTTAATCTTTTGAATATATACATAGGATGTTTTTAGTTTAATTTAGTATGTAATAAGTTTTTTTTTTGTTCTGCTTCTGCCTACAAAAAAAAAGGATTACATCGTCTCTGGGGGTTGAATAATAAAAAAAAAGGCATACATACACAAGTAGCGAGGCTAAGTTTTCCAGGGGAAAGGGAGTTGCGTGGGTCAAGAAACCCGAGGAAGGATGGTAGTCCCAATTGTGGGCCTTTGTCGGCAGGATCGATTAACGAACAACAAAAAAAAATAGGAGGAGTAAGGAAGGAAGGAAGGAAACAGGAGCCAAATGTGTTTGTACGTAAGGATTCGTCCTTCAAAGGCTGCAGGACGTCGACCCTATGGGTGCCGCAGCACATAATCGCAACACATAAAACAGAATTTATTTCAGTAGATAACGGACGGGCGAAGTTTGTGATATTTTAGCCAAAATAATGTAGGAGAGGAGAAAAAAGTGCGAGTCGCCATGACGCAATCCCCGGGGCCGAGCTGTGCTGTGCGGCTTACCCGCGAGTTGCAGGTTTGCAAATGTCCGTGAGCGACGTAAATGCGGGGGGGCGATGCGGCGCAAAGCGGGGCACACAATTTCGGGGCAGGGCATTAGCCTCGTCTAAGGACGATCTGTGCACGCGTGAATGCCCCAAGGTCACGCGTATCCACATGCACGCATACACACGCTCTCTATATCTATGCTTACCTACTTCGCTTACGAATCCCTCCGCCTCCGCCAGCGCCGACGTCGATGCGATTTGCGAATCGACTCACAGAAAAAAAAAAAGATTGGCTTCGCAGTTATGCAACACAACAATCGCGACTAACCCACTCAGAAAGAGGACGAAACCTCTCCGCCGTTAAATCCTTACACAATACGCAAATACTAAACTCCGTTTTACTTCCTCAAGAAACGCTCAAGCAGCTAATCCAGTTGCCGCCTTAATTACAATCATCGATTATGTAATTACGCCGCTACTTAATTTGGTTACAATTACGGTAGGTTACGGAAAGTATGGTCATCATTTATAATATGGTGTACAAAGTATTCGGTTACAATGCGTTCGCATTAGGGACTATACCAACACATATAACAACTACCTTCCTCGATCGATTCACATATAAAGCTACGATATCAAATCAACTCTAAAACTAAATAATTGTAATATATATAGTCCCATCAATCAATAGAAATATATATATTACATTCCAGTTAAGTAACACACGTTGTTCATTTTATTTCGCTCGATGAAACATACTTTATAAATATAATATTTTAAAAAGTATTCTGTAATTATTTACGTATAATGGACGAAAGGACTTTGTTTTTGTGTAATTGTAACAAATATTGTGTTTTGCATAGGTAGATTAGGTTTTGCAATAACTTAATTTGGTTTCTATACATTTCTTATATTTAGTTTTATTTCATGTCAGTACAAGTGGTTTCTTTATTAGATAATTAATGATATTATTCATTCGTTTATAGAATTAATCAGTTTAAACGAGAGAAAGAAAAAAAGCAAGAACATGAATGAAATAAGTATGCCTGACTTATTTATAATGGCAACCATAAATTCCAATAAAAATATTTATTAATCTAGATGTAATTTGTTGCCTCTGATTATGTATTAAATAAATGTTATCTTTGGAAGCTATAAAAGCCTATACACGGATTCGCCAAAGCAAACACAAAAACCCTGATATCCACTGATGTGTTTCCAAAAAAAAAAATCCTGTACGAAATGGAGCTTTTTTTATCGTACTTTGTTTTTAATTAGTGCATACCAACTGTTTTTCCTCTTTTATCCTAATGGTTTGCATATAATTCTGCGAATATTTTGAGGCTACATGTTTCAAAAGCGAAATTGAATTATTTCCATGCTACCACATTTCGTTGGATCATGTTTCATAATTAATTAAAAAGTTATAAGCTCGATGGCTTTTCCTGTTCGGAATAGTTGCTGCGAACTTTTCGCGAATTATTGGATATTTTACAGAATGTGAAGTTTTAATATGATCTCGCTTCGGTCCTAATAATATTTATTTTGTCCGCATTAAAGCAAAGTTTCCGCAGAGGACTCAATCTAATTTGCCATATGAAAATTCTCCGAAGACCCGGCGCATCCGCAATTTACCGACGAGCGCACCATCGCTGTAATAAAATAGCTTTTAATTACATTATATAAATAATTATATTATTCTTCAGTCGTTTGTACTGCAAGCTTTCGCGGTTGGATTTATTTGAACTGAAAACATTGCGTATTAAGAGAATTAATTGTCTCGACAGAGGCATTAACGCGGTATATAATTCCGCTAAATTTACTTCGGGACATTTTCAAATTTAATGGCCTGCAATTTCAGTGTTTTATCTAATTCTTGGTATACTGTTAGACGTTAGAATTAATTATATAACATTTTTAAGAAATTTCTATAAAAGAAACTCGATTGGAGGTAATAGTGATTAGATGAAAAAAAAACAATAGAAGTTATATTAGGACACGGAATGTTCGATTAAACACATAAATGACATTTTTCTAGTAGGTCAATATCGAAAATTAATTAAGCTACAATCGGATATTGAAGGCAACGTATATAAATTATTTGAAGGGGAAAAAGGTTGTAGATTCTATTGTGTTTCAACATTATACTATAATTCATAGAGCGCGTAATAAGGGATTAAGTTTAAGTATTAATTAATTTTAATGAATAAGCCTATCCTGCAGATATCTTTGTACGTAATTCCGGTGGCTTAGTTTTAATAAGAATAGATATTAAATGCAGTAGTCCCAGTTGGACGATTTTCCAAGCCATTTGTGCTACTACGTATGGGAGAATTCGAGTGAGCTCAGTTTGCCACCTTGAACTAAAAACAAAGCCACCAAAGCTTTCTAGCGCACAGCGCCGCCCCCGCACTCACCCTCGCACGTACGTACAAAAATAGCCAATTAGTTTCGCTTTTAGTCCACTTCCAACCCTCCGGGGATAATTACCGCTCGGTCTGCTAAATACATTTATAAGAAAGAAGCCATAAAAAGGGGAAGTAGAGAACAGAAGGCCTAATACATTTTCTATAAGACTAAAAAAGAAACAACTATCATACGCAGTGCGATTTCGGTGAAGATCATGTGCATTTTGAAATAAGAAATTTGAAGTTATTCATTCGTATATTATCAAAGTATAAGCGAAAACACATGTACTTCAACTGAATAAAAGTTATTGGAAAACATTTCCGTTTTTCAAACATTCGTTTTTAAAGCCTTTATAATCTAGGCTGTTAGCAAAAATTAACCAATTTTTTTGCAAAAAATCATAGATTTGATCAAATCTATTTATTGAACTTCATATTATCTGCAAGGAGAAGAATCAGAAATTGAAATATCTTTTACATTACTTTTTAAAGCCTTTTAAGTAGAGAAATCGTCTGAAAGTGCACATTTTATCATCCTAACTAAACGATATATTTAAAACAGTTAAATTATTTATTAATTCTCAACGTAATCAAGATTATTCTCGGTTGAATTAGAAATACTAATAATTAATGTAAAGTTTTTTTTATATATCCATCAATTATCTGGATCAATACATGTCGATAAGCATACTTTGTTCCTGAAGTGAACAGCGAAGTTTCCATGGCACGTTTTATGTAAGGACAAAAAAAAACGTATAAAACAATTTGTCTCGTAAGTTAAAAGAATAAAGATGGAGAGAAAAATAAAGAGAAAGAGAGAGAGTGGAAAAAAACAAGTATCAATTTTGCTTGACAAATTTAAAACGTGAAAGGAAATGTGACCGTCAACGGAGCGAGATTATTAATAAGAAAATTGTAAGAGAGAAAACAAGAAAACGATTACACAAGCTATGCGCCTGTCACTTCAATACATTACAAAACGTGGAGTTTAAAAATAAATAACTAGACTTTAATTAAATTGTCATTATGTGTCATTTATTTTTTTTTTATATAATTGAAGAAGAAAAAAAACGTATAAAAATACGGAATACCTATTGATTAATATTTTCATGAAAATACGTGAAATTTTGTAAGTAATGATATTCAGTTATACAAATTCTTTATATCAGTTTTATGATTGGAAATACAACACCTTTCATATTGCGGTTTCGATTAGTCCGGTTTGAATATATATATATAAAAACAAACTAAATCTTTCTTATTTCTTTTGGTGCTCTATATTTGTATGCGGGTTTAGATTCAAAACCGATTATCCGCACTGTGCGAGGTAATGCTGATAAATGAATTCAACGAAGATGCTGGAATGTAATTTTGTTCAATAATTATTATAATGTTTAACGGAAAAAAATGTTAGTTAACACGTGAAAACATCATTTCCATATATAATTGACCGACCTATTTTTAACTTTTTCGTGCATGTCGACTGCTTTAGTGTCGACATATCGCGAAGAGGAAATGTAGTATTGCTTTGCATGCGTTCATGATATACAAATATATACAGAAATATGTAAGTATACAAACGTTTCCCTTTTCTCCAATGAGTTATAAGACTCTAAAAGTTTATTAAACAATATCAGTTACAATTTTCATCTTTTAATGTCTGCTAGATCTGTAAATACAGTAAAACTTCATAATTTAATGTGATGATTTTCTTCAATAAATCATTCCTCCTGAAAGCTTCTATTGAAATGTACAATTTTACATAGTGTTTTGGCTCCAAATAAAATGAGAAAAATGGAAATAGTTACAGAGAGATATCATTTTTTTTTTGCAAGAGATCTAAATTCTTCGATGAGAAAAGTAAAGAATTAGTTCAGACATTAATAAAATATCTATAAAAACTTGCTTCACGTGATGCAAGTACAACTACTAGATGGATGATTGTAATAATAAGTTATATTTATTATCATTGCTGCTGTATTGAGAATTTTTTAATTAAAATAATATCTATGGAAACGGTAATTCAATTTTGAAGAGAAATATGGTATTAAAAAAAATAAATTATATATTTGGTGGCGTGAGTCTGAGGGAAAGGGCGAAAAGAGAGGGTTTGCATTTGTCGTTTTAATCGAGTGTACAAACATGTAACGAGCAGAAAATTTCCAACCGCGAGCAAAACTCGCTTCGGATATTGCAGAATATTTCCAATTTCCATAGGCCGGGACGGAGGACACACGCGGTGTGAGAGTGAAACGGAGATCTGCAGAACGCCTCTGCCAGAGTGAAAGAGCGTTCAATTAATTACGAAAACCAATAAACGCACACGCGTACACATTATTGTGTGCGTGCGTGAGTTTGTGTATTATACTTCGTATGTTCTAATAGTATAAGCAAACTGTAGATTGTTTGATGTCCCTTTTCATTCCCATAGGGCTTTCGCTTGATGTATGCCCGTTCTCTCTCTCTCGTCCAATCTCTCTCTCTCCTTCCAACGCACGTACACATATTATATTCTATCGCAGTTTTCCCCGTCCCGTCCTGCCCTTTAGCCCGGCAAAGCACGAGGACGCACGCATACCGAACGGATCGTCATTTCCTTTCATGTTTGCCTCCGTATAAAGGCATACATACACACACTCACAAACTCAGGTACGAAATCACATAGACATGCAGGTAAGGCCAGGTTAATAATTACATTTCGTATCATGTATAATACTTGGGCTTGAGACCTCTCACCCACCATCACGTGAACTCGAATTAATTCAGTTTGTTTATTGATCCGTACCTGTAAATGTTTAAAACCCAGCTTACTGTACAGCAACATTTTCAACCCAAAAATTATTACGCTATATACACACACACACTCACTCGCAACAAACAGCAAACTTTTATTAAACAAAATTACAACTTTGTTAAGTACTTTTTGTCAGGTTCCTTTTTTATTACTTGACATATAATATGAAATAAACATTAATTAATCAAAATTATGTTATTTTCAACAATACTTATATTAAAATAAGTAGTTAGCTGATTTTATCCGACAAAAATTACGTTATTGCGAACAAAGATACGTACGTATGTATGAAAATCGTAAATTTATATGGGAATTCACGTACATTCAAGATTCACAAGAACCCGGTTTGAAATACAGAAATTATCGTGTTATCTTTTATTTAAACAGTCAAGTCTCTTTTTGTGCGGTTTTAAGATCTTCCATTTGTCCGGTTTCAAATAATATTTCACAGTTTCAAAAAGAGTTAAGATTTTTTCGTTTTAATTAATGTATACAGTTTAATTTATTTAAATGAAAATTATAGTTTTATGAATTCCATTTAGTTGGGTTTATTTATATTAATATTATCATTAATACGAAAATAATTCGTTGGTTGAAATTAACGTAATTTCTCTTCAATTATAAATAATTCTTGTAAAACTTCAATGTATTCCCGGCGCATCCACTTAAAATTTCGCCGGGAAGTCTAACCGTGCACACAGTTGGAAGTATAAATAAAGCTAATTAATCTGTTAGAATTGGATAGTATCTGACTAAAGCAAATATTGCTTTCCAAATTAGTAAACAAAAGCGTCGTTCGCATTCTATTCCTTAAACAGAAATCCCTTAAATCCTAAGTAAATATTTCGCACCGCCTCTTAACACATTCCACACTAATTTCCAACGCCAGCACTGATACGCGCTTACCATTGTCTCGTGCCGAAAACCAATTTATATTTTGGTTTATCTTAAAATCTGATGAACACACCCAAAAAAAAAACCCTGCAATTCGACTACAAAAAGTTTAAAAAAAAATGTAACAAAGCGAGTCTTTGTTTTACTTTATGATAAACACCAGCGTTCAAACATTATTAATTTTACTCCGCGCGACACCCGAATATACCGAAAAAAAAGTACGTTTTAATTCTGCTCATTAGAAGGGCGTTTGAAAAAAATTAAAAGAGAAGTGCGCTGCTATATAAATTCACTCTTTTCGTTTTATTTTCTATGAAGCGAAATATAAAGTTAAATTAAATGTTATCATGCTTTTCGGTGACGGCAAAGGTTTACTAATTAAAACTTGACAAATTCGATTGCGCCATTAAAAACGCGACACGTTGGAAAAAAAGAGTACATCACGGCTTGCTTCGACGCAATTAAAACTTGTCAAATTCAATTCGGAGTTTTGCAGATTTCCGATACGGATTTTATGCCTACGCGTAAAATCCTCGCATAGAGAGAGAATTGCGTTTTCGTCGTGAAACTGCAGTAGTCGAAGGGTAGAGGAGGATCAGGATTTGAATACCCAAGCGGATTACGTGTGATGTTATAGCGAGATTTGGACATAAATCGAGAATTATATTGTTTTTTATGTAACAACATTGAAATTTTCGTTTATAATAACTATAACTTTCTTTGGATTCGCTTTGGGGGAGCAGTGAACGTTGAGAATCCGCAGTGAACTTATTCGAATTATTCGATGCAAGAGGAATTGCCAGTGAAGATCAAGCTGTGTTTCTAATTCATTAAAACTAGTTAGAACGCTTGGTTTAGTTGTGATACAAATACATTTATAAATTACTAAAATATTCGAGAAAACATGTCGCAAAGTTTGAATAAATTAACAATTTGTAATTATTTGTTACATTTTATTTATATTGAAGTATTTAGATATAAGAAAGATTATCCAGGATTGATTTTCTGGATTCTGGATCAAAATAAAGTTTAACTTAGAACTAAAAAAAATAAAAACATAATAATATGAAAATTTGACTGCTTTTGTGACAATTAGAAGTGTATCTTTGAAATTTGACTCTAAAACTATCAAGTCATAACATAAACAAAAAATAATTTAGAACACGCGAAAATGTGTTTCACAATCGTTTCTGATATTCTAACTAATAAGACAAGTTCATTAATAAAAACATGAAAAACTATTAATTTTTATATACAGAAATATGTTTTTAGTAATATAAAATACATTCAGTTGTTGGAAGTTATTTTGGATATAAAATATAACCATTGATTTCATGTAATACATTTCAATATTCGTGGAAATCGATAAAATATCTATAGCAACAGATACGTCGAATCGTAACCATAGCGACTTTAGTAAATGTATAAATCAAATTCAACTCATAGAAATATTTTATTTAGTGAAAATATTCTATTTTTAGATATCTAAATGCAAATTTATAGTAGAGAAGAATATAATTAAGGCAGCAGTTTACTACGTTTATTTGATTTGATTCGTACTTTATTCGCAGTGAATAGGAGACTGAATATTTCTAAATATTGGAAACTCCTACTAAATAAGCGATTCAGCAACAAGTCTTCTTTGTTCAGGAGCATCATGAGATCTGCAAAATTTAATATATTTAATAGTGAGATGTTGGTGGGCTTAGGACTTTTGCATATTTTGTAATTCAGAACCGAAGAGAAGAGAACGTGTCTCCCCGGTTTTCGCTTTTAATATAGAGCCGTCGCTCAGCACCCCTTTTGACAGCGATATTCCTGTCACCTTGCGAACCCTGCAAATTAGAGCCGCAACGCCTGAAATATCCCAGAAAACATAATGGCGCTGACTCCACGGGCAGCGGAGACGGCAACTGCTGCTGCTGCTACCATCCAAACCCACATACACAAAAAGCGAGTTCGCTCCCCGTCAGCAAATTAATTAATCAATTAAAACTGCTGCACACCCATTTTTCACCCATTACTTAAATGCCTATAACTAATCATGCGCTAGTGCTGATATTATTGCATCCGTGCGAAATTCAGACTCTAACAAATAATTGGATCAATTACGCTCTTACACTGTGTCTTATTAGTGATGATGGAACTACAATATATGCTCACTAATTATAATTTAGACTAATTAGAAAATATAGCTTTCGTGAATTTACATCTTATTACAAATGAATATTAATGACTACAATACATTATCCAAATAATAATTTACATAACTCTTTTTTTAATAATAAAATAAAATTGGATGGTCTCAAAACTTAAATTATGGTCTTCCTGCGACATGGGAATTCCCTATATAGTGGTTTTCCCCCTTTACACACGTAAGCATAATACGTGCTGTGCGCCGTTTTCCTTGGAGTGGCATTTTCGTGAATCTACTCACGACGTATATCGGGGTACTAATTTAAGATATTTGCATACCAATACGTTTCCAATAAATTGCTGGCAGTTAAGCATTCCGCTGTATGTTCACATTTATTTTCCGATACACTTTATAAAATTTTAAGTTATTAATAATTTAAATTGAATCATTACGTCCGCGATATTTAAAACCTGTTTTGAAAAGGCTTCAGCCCTTGATGCATTATAGAATATTATGAAAATGGGTTTCCTCAAGAAATAGGTCACAGCTTTAAAAGGTTGACCTACTTGCGACGGAAAGGAAACCGGGCTCTCTGATAATAGTAGTGCTGCGCACTTATACAATCATTTGTGAAAAGCATTCAGTGTAGAACCAGTTTAATTAAATTATATAATTGTTGATTTATATTACACTACAAAAGCAACGAATTATAACATTATTGAAACGATTCAAGACGAAATATAAAACCCGGTTATTGATTATTTTAAGAACATGAAAATATATACAACAATTTGAAAAGACAACTGGGTTGCATACAATGATTCAATATTTTAAAGTTGACCTTAAATTAAAAATGTTCAATTTATTAAACGTTGCATAATATGAATAATTGACAAATAAAATCTGAAACTTGTTTTAGTCTAAATGGGAATCGATAGTTAATAAGATTTTTTGTTGATTGAAATATTATATATACTTGATGTGAAGACGGAAAATGCTTAATAAATATTGGCAATATTAGAAAAGTGAACATTGATTTGTATGTAATTGATGGATATTTTTGATGTGAGTTGTATAAAGCAGGAGTTGTGTAAAAAAATATGCATTGAAGAGATTGTTAATGGTATTTTTTTTTTTAATAGATAAATATAGAAATCCGGCTAAAATGTGAGTTGCGGAATAAAATTGTTATGAAGTATTTGCGATATGCCAGATATGTATGGTTAATTGAAGGAATGTGGAATGAATATAAATTGTGCTGGATGTTCGTAGAGAGGGTCGAGGGGGTGTGGTAGTGGGAGTGATAGAGAGAGTGAGAGAGAGATGAAAAGAGAAAGGGAGGTTTTTGAGGGTGGAAGCTTGGAAATGACGCGTGGGTGATGCGAAATATCGAACAGAACCTGTGCTAACTGGGAATCCATCCTTGGCTGCAAGGACGCGGCGGCGGCGGCGGCTGCCGATGAGCAGCAACGGTGGTGGAAGGAACGCGGGTGGCAGGACGAGCGGGGGGAGCATTAGTCCTTGGCCCCATGCAGACAAGGGGCGCGTGGGGAAGGACGATCGGAGGCGGCGAGTCGTCGCGCAGACACCTTGCACTCGTTCTGCAGCCCGGCGGCGGCAGCAGCAGCGGCGTCGCGCCCTTCGTCCACCGGAGCCGCCGCCACCGTCGCACAC
Source organism: Nicrophorus vespilloides (assembly GCF_001412225.1). Taxonomy (NCBI): domain Eukaryota; kingdom Metazoa; phylum Arthropoda; class Insecta; order Coleoptera; family Silphidae; genus Nicrophorus; species Nicrophorus vespilloides. Next base: position 58,703 of record NW_017097072.1, read on the forward strand.
CCCCCCAACACCACCGCCCGTCTCGACGCCGCCCCCGTTGACTACCACCCCAACCCAATCCTGTGCGCCCCCCGCAACAGCAACCCTGTGCTGCCGCCTTCCCAGTCAGCCTTGCACGCACAGGGTCGATGCCGGGTTAACACACGCCGTTGCCAGGAAATATCACCACCCCCATCCCCCGAAAGCCTCACCCCTTATTATTAGACTACCTTACCTATCTACCCCAGTCCTGTACATCGCGCAACGCTATAATACGCATACATCAAAGATATGCGCGAAATAATTACACAACTATACAATCCGAAACCAACCCCAACCGCCCACCAACTAATAGCACACACATATACATAAATATATCGAGAAGAGAAAGTTTTGCGAGTTACGCGATTAACGCACTCACACATCCATCCGTCCATCCATCCATCCATCCAGACGCACGCATATATATACACAATATGTACGTGTTCGGCAATCAATGTTTTCCCCTTACGTGGGGTGCGGGATTCCGCCTCCCCGAACCCTCCGTTTTTCCCGGCGACCAGAGAAACCCGTTGGCACATCGTTCCTGTTACCTAAGCAAATTCAAACGCTAATTAGCTAGCTAGAAAACTGTATTCCCCGGCATAATCCAAACCTTAGCAGGGCACAAAAGAAGCTCACCACCCCGCTTTTACGTCCCCCCCTTCATCAAACACACACACACTACAAATGCAACCCTGAGACATACACACTCACACAAAGGGAACCTTCCATACACGAAACACTGAGGCCTTATCATATTACATTCATCCTTGACTCGCGATCACATTTCCACCATAAAAAATAAATGTACATCACACACAAAAACACGGTACGTTCGTATATTGTCGCTTTAGGGTTTTTTCTCTCTTCCAATATTTATTTATAACCATTTCGATTCGTATATTCAATAATAATATTTTAATCATTTATATCATTCCAGTCAATAAATCAACTGTAGTTTTATATTTCCTGAAAATAACAGAATTTGTTTACAATGTTTACTTTGTTCAATGTAAGAACTTTTAGTATTTAAGCACATATAAACAATAATGTCATTCGGTAATTATTGGTAATAATTTGATAATATTAATATTTTTAGTTTTTTAAATAAATACAATTATTATTATTATTAATAATTAAATTCTCATTTTAATACAAATTTGCTAAAAGCATTTTCTTGTCTGAAATAATAATGTGGAATGACTTCTAACTTTTAAATTTAATTCCATTCTTGTTTGTAACAAAAATACAGTAATTAATTAAAACATATATTCATAAAAAAATTGCATGTCACAGAAAAGTTTATAGATTTATATTTATCAAAGTAAAGTAACATCAATTTAGTTAACAGTTAACATTGTAGGCAATAATATGTTGGTATATTGATCGAAAATACTATTTTCTCTGCGAACATTTGTTGTCCATTTATTGCTTTCAATATTTTTGTTGGAAAATGTAAAAATACAAATAAATTTAGTTAAATAATCCTACGTGCATTACTTTTTCATATCCAATTAAGATTAAATTCACGCGAAGAATAATTATCAATTTATCATCCCTCAAATAAGGCAATGTCGTGCACAGAAAGAAAGAAAGAAAAAAATAAAACGAGTACAGGAAAATGTATATGGGCTACTACTACTTCCCTTTAAACGAGCAAGGCTGAATAAATATTTGAACTGTATCAAAATATTAATCTAATAATTTATTGCGGACATTTTCATTACTCCTTTTAAGCTTAAATTATGTTTTTATTTACAACATAAAGCGTGATTTATTTATTATTAATATAATTTTACATTTCATGGTAATATTTTGTAAAATTATATAATATAAATTGATTTTTTTTTCTTGCAAATCACAAACATTCTAGTTTTTTTATTTAAATACAGCAATACCTCGCATAGTGCGGATTCATTGAAAATAAATTCAATTCAATTGGGACGCTTGTATGTATCTATTAGATCACTTAGTTTCATACACTTTTTATCGCTTAATGTGAAGGATACATATATCCATTACTTTAAGGACGTAAAAAGTAATTACTATATAGGGTTAACAAAATGATATATAGTTCTCGATTTAATATAGAATATTGGATTTTATTTTCGTGTAATCGCAGAAAGAGATTTTACAACAAGCGATTCTAGTTTAGTAGCTGTGAAGTTCGTGATATATAAAATTAATTGCTCAGAGCAATAAACTAGCGCTTTTAATGAAATAGCTAGCTTTAGTCAATTTAACAAGATTTACAATTAATTTAAGTGTAATTAATATTACATGCAAATATATTTCTTTTTGCTCAAATGTATTGATTATTTAGGCATTATTTTCTACGTAAATACAAGGATACTAATAGAGTGTTTAAATAAATAATATATAAAGACCTTGATAATAAAAGGACAATGAATAGAGCCCAACCCAAACTGTCCTTAATTAATTATTACCGAGATTACAATTTCATGTGTGTACGTAAATGAGTCTAAAATAAGGACGATCGACTGGATGACGGTCTTCCAGAAGTCCTTCACTGTCGAAAACTTCACTTCATGTTTATTATAACTTAACGACAAGGGGCTGCCGCAAGCGGGAGAGAAACGCAGGAGGCGGCGGTTCTGTTTTCGGTGCGAGGAAATTTTTGATAATCAAAGTTTCGCCCTAAGACTTTGTTTCTGGCCGTGAGTGAAGCGTGTGTTGTTACGCTTTGTAACTTAATTAAATTTGGCGCGGCGCGAAAAATGTTGCTTCTTAATTAAATTCAAGAAAACTGAGAAGAAGCCCGAGAAACTAATTATTTTCGGGCCGCCCTTAAACGGAAAAGAGACCAAAAGCAGGATGAAAGAAGAAAAAAAATAATGTCGGAAAAGGAAAAGAGCGAACCAAGAAAAAAACGACGTCCGTTGAGGAAAAATCGAGCTTCAAACCCTTTTCCTCTTACAAAATCAAATGCTAAATCTTATCTTCGAAGACGTGGGCTTTGCTCAGAGGGAAAAAAAACGTACAAAATGAAATTGGCTGATTATACGTTCCTCCTTCTCAACGTTGTTTCTTTGTGCGCAAGGATTTCATTATGCCGAATGTTTGTTTCCTTTTTTTTCATACAAAAATCATTAGAAATCGTTAAAACAAAAAAAAATCTAATTTCAATTAAATTAAACTATTTTACAATTCAGAGTAAAACATCTAAATTGAAACCATTTAATTTGAAAGAAAATGAAGAAAGTTTCAATTAGCTAACAAATATGTATATTGAAGTATTGTTATATTAATTATTTGATTTCAAATGCAAGCGTGAAGAAGAGGATTTTGTTTGTAAGATAATTTACTATTTTACAATTAAGAGTAGAAACTCTAAATTGAAACCATTTAATTTGAAAGAAAATGAAGAAAGTTTCAATTAGGTAACAAATATGTATATTGAAGTATTGTTATATTAATTATTTGATTTCAAATGCAAGCGTGAAGAAGAGGATTTTGTTTGTAAGATAATTTACTATTTTACAATTAAGAGTAGAAACTCTAAATTGAAACCATTTAATTTGAAAGAAAATGAAGAAAGTTTCAATTAGGTAACAAATATGTATATTGAAGTATTGTTATATTAATTATTTGATTTCAAATGCAAGCGTGCAGAAGCGAAGTATTGTTATATTAATTATTTGATTTCAAATGCAAGCGTGAACAAGATGATTTTGTTTGTATTGTAATAATTGAGAAACGTTTTTGTGTTCAATAATTTTTTTTTATGCAAGACAAAATTTCTGGAGCGAAATGAGAAAATAATAATGGTAAAAAGAAAAGGCTGAACGTTGAAAAATGTAATCCATCGATTTGTATGTAAATAAAAAGAAGTACGGTGCCGCGATTACAATGGACTTGAGGGGGTAACGAAATAATGGGTTACATTTCCCTAACCTGGGACACTCTTTAATTTGTTTCAGACTTTTCTTCCTTTCTTTTCTGTCGTTTTGTTTTCCAAACAGGGGGCGAGCGAAAGAGAGTGAGCCACCACAGCCAGTCAGCGTCTCCTTCGCATCGTCCTTCCACGATTCACATATATACATTCTCGCATTTCGCATTTTCCTTCCCTCTACTTTGATATATTTCTTGTTATTTTCTTGCTCTACGTCATTCTCTTCATAGTGTATCTGCCCTTTCCATAAACACCGCATTCGCCCACCTCTCTTATACGCTCACGCAATTTCTATAAACATCATATGAAAGCAAGCTTCGAGTGAAGAAAAAAGAAAACATCATATTTTTCGATTTTACCTCAGATTTATTGAATTTAATTTGCACGCAATGCGGAATATGTGTATACTAGTGTACGTATTCATAGATTAGAGATGTGTGAGTTTCGGGGGGAGTCCTGCATGCATGAGTTGATTAGGGCTCAGCGTATTGATCGTCCACCCTTCTCTATACATATAGATATATGCGTACATATATATATATTCAACAGCACTCTTTGTTTGAAAGCCTGAATGCAGAGCGCGCAAAATTTTGTACGCCGGATTCATTAAATTCCCATTGCATTCGATCTCATCAATCAACCATAATTGAAACCACTCCAATCCGGAAATTAACTCCCACGCCAAATTAAACCTCTACATTATCATAAATTTAAAGAGAGAAAAAAGACAGAAAGAAAATACAGATTTCTTCTATTCACTGACCTATCCGCAAAAAAAAACATGGCTCGCTCAAAGGTCGATATTAATATTTGTCATTTCATATATGAAAGATTCTTTGATGTCGCAATTTCGACTATTTTGTTCCAGATTTTCAGTTCCAAAAAAGGAAAAGAAAAAAGCAATCACTCTGAATGGCATTTCGGGTCAGTCGTAAAATAAAATTTTAATTCATTTCGGGTCTTCTCCTTGCGTCTCATCGGTGGAAAAGGAAAGAAGAAAGACGTTTTCTTCCTCCTATTAAATCCGCGTCGATAATAAGCAGGGTTTGCCCTTCTCGGACGGACGAGGAGGAAATTTGTCCTTCGGCGATTTTATTACTTTGTTCCGTGTCGGAGAATCTCCAATTCTCTGATTAACTTAATTAAAATGAAACTTGTAATTAATTCACTTAAACAACAACGAAAAAAAATGTCAACTTCGTCGAAATCAATTAGCAGAATCCCATATCGTGTTACTCGGAGATAAATGGAGGATGTATAATGCCTTTCCAAGGACAGTAAAAACATTTTCAATCACAAAATTAATTATTAATTATTTTCAAGATTTAACATTTCGTTAATTAAATTAAATTGCAAAAAAACATTAATTTAATTCTAATTCTAAAAAATATCAATTATATTGAAATGTTACAGTATTGATTTCGCATTGGGATGAATCTTCCGGATCTTCAAACACGATTTGCGTTTCCGTGCTTCCAGGACTGTAGTTAATCCGCACTTTGGAGCAGAACTGTTCATTAATATAAGTAATCCGTAAATGGAAACCCCCACGCATCCACCTACAGTTTTCAATTTAAAAAAAAAACAATTTGGATCAATTGGAATTATACATATATTGCAACATGATTCAATTAATTAAACTAAGTATATAATTCATAATCATGTATTACAAGATGGAAATTATTGTTACACAAAATGCCACATAAAATCGTGTAAATAAGACGTATATCTACGACTTGTTGCTTTTCACAGTTACTTCCATCAAGACGTAAATCAGAACAAAAAGAATTATAGTAATATTTGTGTTTCTGTATATTTTATTTGATTCCTAGTTGTAATTATTGTTTGCTATAGATGTATTTAATTGTTGGTAAAAGTTCAAAAACTATAAATTTGCTGTAAAAAAGATACACAATGTAGACAACATAATATTCAAATAAGGATGAAGAGGAATACATTTAATTTAAATTATTATTACATTTCTAATGTGATTGTATTTCTAGAAAAGAATTCACATTGAAACTATTTTTCGTAATGTGAGAAATGCGTTTAATGGTTATGGTTCTAATTATGAATTTATCCGAGGTGCGTATTATCCCGTTGCCTGAATTAATGAATCTAATTACTGTTACTTAATCTGCAATTACATATTCAGAATGAAAGAGGAGAAAGAACGAGCTTAAAATATTCAGGAATCGTAATTGTATTCTAATTAGAAGAGTCCGCATTCGTGAAATTGAAAATTTTATGCACGCAGCGCGCTATTTATTTAGTACACGCTGACGCTGATTAGGTCCCTTATTATTGATCGCATTTTAGGGCCGCCGACAATGCTCTTTGTTCGATGGATGGAGCAAGTGCATAAGCATAATAATAAGTTTGATAAGATAAAATTAACATTAGAATTTGCTGCTCTTCGATATGTACTGTAAATAAAAAAAAAATAGATCGTGCGAAAACCCAGAATCGTTCGCTCCGTTTTTTTTGGAGCAATGCATTGGGAAATCGATAATGTTGGCTGCTGTATGCATGTAAATCCTCTCCCTAGCTTGCATACGCTCCACTCCACCCCCGTGCACACACAATGCTTCGTGTTCAACCCTTCCGAGCCCTTACTTCCTCCATCTCTGGCAAGCAATTGGGGAGCCTATCAATTGCACGGGGATCCGAATTCACGAAAGCAAATTCAAAAATTAACATTTCATTGTCCGCTTTTCCGCAATCACAAACTGGTTTCGCCGCGATCAATACTTGCATCCGTGCAGCCCTTTAAATTCGAGTAAATGCACGCAACGTCGACCGCGAATCATTGCAACAGCTACAGCGAGGACACAGTTAGATCACACGCAGACAACAACAACAAAAGTAAATTATATAATAATTGCGGTGATACAAAAGGAATGAAGCAAACAATGAACAATTAAATTACATGCAGCTCACCTGTTAGTGGTTGAGTTACCGCCGGGTGAATGCAAGCGCGAAGCTGAATCTCAACGAATCCGTGAGCAATGCATTTCGACTGGATGCAATTGCTCTATTTAATAATCCTCAATTCAATTAGGGAAAGTCCCGCAATGTTCCGGATAAGGTGCAGAGAGTGAAACGAACTTTTGTCGTTCGTCGAAATTTGTTGTTGATTCAGGTACTGTTGTTTGTTGGAGTGGAGTAGTTGGATTACTTTATACGCTTCGCGATATTATTTCCGACACTGCAATCTCGAGAAGCCCGCCGTGCATATCCCGGTGCAAAAAGAAGTTCCAAAATATTTCCTCTGTCTTTATTAAATTAACTTATTTATAATTATCATCAGATGTTTCAGTGCGTGCGTTTCTGGTTTCTTAAATTGTATTTATATTTTTTTCTTTGTAATTTTAATTAATTTAATTTAATTTTTTTTTTTTGGTTTGTCAGCGCCAAATCAATTTTTCGGGAACGGTGCCGGCGGTTCTTTCGACACTGCACAAAGTGTAGTGTGCAACTACCGGCAACAAAAGGTAACTGCCGAACTGGCGCTGCAGACGCCAGAGGGCCGGTGCCGGCTCGGATGCGCCCCGCGCGCAACTTCATCCAGAAAACTGGGGATCGCAATGCCATTTGGAAAAGGAAAGTCTCTTTCCACCTTACCTACATTAAACGGGAATAGGACATTCTATCTAATTTATCAATTTATCTACCCTTGAACCGAATGGACACTGTCTCTTCATTACTATCGCTATTGAAAAAATAGTATTATTTATTAAATAAGTCTGATAAGTAGATAATGAAATAATATATAATGCGGCAAAATATTGTAAAACAAAGAGTATTTAGAAAACAAATAGTTATCAGTTTAATTTGTTTTTGATCATTTATGTACTTATATACCAGGAGTGGCCAAAGTGTGGCTCACATGCGGCTCTTCAAAAGTATTATTGTGCCTCAGTTAGATTACAGTAATGTAAAGTATATAACACGAGTGGTCAAACTGAAGATGAAAAACGTCTTGCCTTTCTTCAAAAGTTTTATTGTGGCTCAACTAATAAATAATATACATTTTTTTACCAAAAATCTTTAGGTGCGGCTCCCAATATTTTCAGGTAGGCTCTTGGTGCAAACAGTCTGTTATATACTGTGACAAATTGATCTAAAGAAACATTATTTCATCGGGAATATTTTAAAAATATTATTAGATAAACTGCAACACAGAATAATAGTGATATTATTTTAATAAGAAAATTATGTTTTATTAGATCTATAGTTAGTAGCGAATCATGTCTTTGTGAGGCCCTAGGTGCAACCTCATTATTGACCCTACTAAAAAAATTATAAAGGTTTTCAGGCCCTTTAATTTAAGAGGCACTAGGCGCGCGCCTACTGCGTCTATGCGGTAACGCGCTACTGTCTATAGCAGTGGTTTCCAAACTTGATGTTACTACGCCTCCCTTAAAAATATTTAATAATTTGGCGCCTCCCCAACACCCTACATTCCATAAAATAGATAAAACTTTAGCAGTCATTTGGAAAATTGCTCCCAGTTTAAAAAACGCTGATCTATAGCAATTTGGCTCAGGTTAGAGCTTTTTTTTTTATATTTATTAATAAAGCAATCTATCATCTGACATAAATAGCAAGCTTTACAAATGTGGTAAGGAGAAAATAAAGAAAGGACACTTAAATACTTAATGAAGAGATGATCCAGCAACCCCACTTCACATATACAATAATTATTTATGCACTTGCAAACATTTAATTATTAAAATCGGTTGGGTAAGTCTTGTGGTTTAAACCTCTTCAGTCTTCGACGATGATCTGCAGTATGCATCAACCAGTTGGTTTGGGTGATTCTCCAGCCGATGATGGTCTCTTGTGCTAGCCTTTGCTATTTCTTCCTTCACCAAACTGATGTTAGCTTGCTTGTGGATGTCATCGTTTGTGAAGAACCATTAGTAATTTTCCTCAGCGTTTTGGACTAGAATCTCTGTATCTAATATGCTTTAATTTAACAAATAAAAATTACGAAAATGTTAATTTGAACTATAGTTCAATCTATTTATTATATGATGATATTCTAACAAAATCGAATCGGATAATATTTCCTACATTTTTACTATAAAGAAAATAATTATTATAAATTAATTTTCCATATTCTTAAAATCCAATAAACTTAAAATTTGTGTGCGTCTTTTATATATTTGTTTCTAAAAACGTCTTTTATATTTAGGGTGCGTCTTATAGTAGAATTCATAGTTTAACATATCATGTTAAATTTACAGTATTTACAAAAAAACATTTAAACCATCTATATATGAATATATACATACACAAGATGGCGCAAAAGTAATGACATAATTTGAAATGGCTGCCATTTTTGTAGATGTCCCCAAATGTCACTTTGCTTTGACATTTGATACATAGTGAATTAGTTGTCAACAAGCCATGGAGCGATTGAGGATTGAGGTGTGTCAAGAACGTGTATTTATTGACAAATAAACTTTTGATGAAAACAGAGCTCTTTTTTCATTTATAACAAAATGGAAGCCAATTCAAATTATGACATTACTTTTGCGCCACCATCTTGTTTTTTATAGAATTCGAAAAGGAACGTCGACATTAACATACTTCATAGTTATTACTCTAATCGAATATGTCTAACAGATTTAAATAATCTTATTATTAATAATTAATAAATAAATGAAGTAATAGAATTGCAACAATTCAATTTAAATTTATCTTATTTTGTTAAGTTTGTATTATGGTTTGTTGCAATAAATATTATTATTAGAATCAAAATAATATTTGTTTTTTATTAAAAAAAAATCATATATTATCAATTAATAAATTTAGCCTGCTTATTATTAAATATTGAAGTAATAAAAATACGTAATCCTATTTAAGAATATTTGAAAATGCATTAATTGCGTATCTCTGTGAATATTTCTCTTAAAGGTAGTAATCAATATCAATATGTGGAACAATGGTTGACATATTTGATGGACCTTGACAATATGTCTGGATCACTAATACTTATGAGAATACTAGATAATCACACACTAATTAACAATGTTCAAATTACAATTTATATATTTATAAACAATAAAATTGAAAATTATTATTTTTATTTTTTAAATTATTTCTATAATTTGTATAATAAATGTAATAAATTTCAATACAATTATATAAATAAATTTTCAATACATGAAATCTGTAATGCTGAAAAACTAATATATTTTTACGATAAAAATGTTTTGTATTTGAATAATGCAGAGTGAGAATAAAAGTGAAAAATGTACACCCTGTATATAATAGATTAAATTTGTGTTTTTTTTTTCTTGCCTACGTGATCTCTAAACAGTTGGCAGTACTGCAATGCGTATTATCATCAATTGTTATTTACAGCCCTCTCCACCATTTCTATTTTTGTGACAGTTTGTAAATCAACAATTAGATGTGATTAGATGTGTCAAGACAAGTGGGATTCCTGTGACTTTTTACGTCAAAGTAATTGTGTTAATTTCTCTCTGAACGGATAAATCGGTTACCTGTTATAATTACGACAGATCTCTAATTCATTTGTGTTCAAAATTGAGTTGTACATTGTTTATATAGACAACTTTGTTGTTTATAAGTAAACAAATTATTTAAAGAACAATAAATAATGGAAGACATACCTAGACCACCGATGTTGGGCTTTGATCTGCTCACCTCAGAGAAATGCTTACTTGAACCAACCTTGAAGGCGGTTAGATTGAATAGGAAACAAATAAATAAAAGAAAACATAATAATTTATTTAATTGCAGCATATATTAAACGAATTTGTGGAGGACCCAGAAAGTTATAGTAATGAAATACATGAATTGTTAATGTTGCGAGAGAAAGCTTTATCACCTTCTGTCGACATAACAAGTTGTCAACTTCTTAAGAAGTATTACTGCCAAATGAATTTCTTGAAGAATCGATTCTGTATGGAAGAGGGTGAAGCTGGAGCTGTTAAATTTTCATGGTACTATCAAAAGTTTTAAAACAAATTATGTTATTATCAATAAATATTATTTTAGGAAGGATGAAAACACCAAAATGACTGCAACGGTCCAAGATATATATTTTGAATTGATGTGTATTCTGATAAATATAGGATCAATGCATGCAACGTTGGGAGCTAACGATTGTAAGAATAGTCCTAATGGATATAGGATGGCTTTCACACATTTTCGATGTGCAGCTTGGGTTTTCGAAGAAGTCGAACAGTATTTTAACAGGTTTACACCTTTCATTACAACTCATTATCAGATTTTAGCTATGCAATATATTTGTAAAGCCCAAGCACAGGAATGCATTCTGGAAGAAGTTGTAAAGGAAAAGAGAAGACCTCACATCCCTTTTGTATTGTCTCTACAGATAATTGAATATTACTCTGATGCATTGACTGGGTACTATAATGACTATGACAGTGAAGGTGAATCTGAAGAAGAAATTGTTATTGACGATTATACTATGTACCTAATTAAATATCTCGAATTCAAATTATTTTATCACAGCAGTTTTTCACTCTTTTATCATGGGAAGTATGCAGAAATTCTACAGCAAATGGGCCTTAGGGTGGCTATATATGAACATGCTTTAGATTACCTAGAGGAAGCCAGAAAAAAAGTTGAAAAAGTTTTAAGTTCTTACCAAGATCCAATCAAAAAAACCATAGCGTTCGCCCATGAAGTAATTGAAGAGAATCTAAGAATAGCCAGAAATGAGAATAAATCTATTTACCATCAGGCAGTACCACACTTCAGAAGTATACCGGATTATGAAGGGAAATCTTTTGTAAAAGGGATCCCATTCGATGTTTTCAATAAGGAAGTATCCGGACCAGATCTTTTCGAGAGGTTGAATCCATTGGAATATCATGCATTTGGTTTTAATAGATGCAGCGATCAAAAGGATGAGTTTTTACGCGTCCTTGGTAATAATATTTCTATTCACGATCAAGAATTAACTGAGTTCATGGATTCTAAGCAATCAGAAGTATTAAATCTTATTGAAAATAGTGAAAACAACTAGTCACGCAATTTATTTTTAATTTTATCTAAATATTGTAATTGTTGTATACTGTTACCAACTAATCTATAAGATTTAAAAGCTACATTACTTCGCCGTCAATATTATAAAAAATATTATTAGGTGAACTGCAATACTCTTCCTGAATACAGGACAATAGTTGATAACCATTATCGAACTATCAACATTTTATAATATAATTTTAATAAATAAAATATATTTTATTAGGTCCATTGTCATTTGTTACAGATTAGTGTTATAAGTTATATGTATGTATTTCATAGTAATATGTTACGTAGTTCGGTAAATGTACACATTTACCGATTTGGTTGGTAAATCTAAGTTCGTCTTACATCATTAACTGGAGAACAAGGTTTTAAGAAGGATGGAACTACAAAATAAAATATGTAATTTGCCAATAGCTAAAGTTTTGTGCAATTCAGAGTCCTGCAAAGTTATTGCAATACATAATATATTACTGTTATAAAATAATGTTTAAATAAAAGTTAAAATAAAATAATAGTATATATTATTACAATCACATTTTAACTTTAATATAAAAGTGTATCATATTTATTATTAACCTATATACGTTGGAAAATGTATACATTTACCAGTGAAGGTAAATATATGAAGCTGATCTCAGATTTAAACTTAGATTTACCTACCTATCTGGTAAATGTGTACATTCACCGATTCTATACTTTTTTCGTAATATATATACAGTGGTGCCTCACACAACGAACTTAATTCGTTCCAGGAGCAAGTTCGTTATGCGAAAAGTTCGTTATGTGAAACGCGTTTTCCCATAACAATACATGTTAAAAAAAAAT